>NW_027513382.1:0-7500 GCF_048772815.1 Callospermophilus lateralis
TCATCATAACCTCCAGCTGGAGGTTTCTATGAGCCCAAATAAGCTCACTTGCCCCTCATTTGCCTAAAATCATGATGGCCTGGACACTCTTCCTGTGAACCAGGAATGATCAAATATTCCTGCTGTTAAAGTGTTCCACTTCTCCAATTTAAGGCCTACTGGCTGTAGGGTATAGATTCTTTATGTGATTTGGAGTCATGAGAAAACCCAAGCAAATATGGGCTAGCCTCTGCAGGGATTTCAAGAACTCATTTGACCCAAAGGATCCCTATTCTCACTTTATGGAGGTCAGGAACCTAAAACAAGAAGGCAAAAATATTCATCAACAATGACTGCTCTTTTGGCCATTTTAGTTTTGGAAGCACATGGGATCTTTCTTTAGATCCATCAGGTGCTGAGAATCAAAGCCACAACCTCATACAAGGACAAGAGGCTGATTCAGACACATCTCATTCCAAATCAATTAAGCAAAGAGCCACAGGTGATGTCCATACATTTCCATATGAAAACAGTTTTCTTCAGGCTACACAAAGGGGTGGCCTGAGGCAAAGACCTTCCTGACATTCAGGGTAATAGAAATAGAAGTAAGCAAATGGCCCAAAGAAGGGTTTCTCCACTGAGACTTTACTGGTCACACTGAAATCTGAGTTTTCTTAGATGCTCCCATTCCCTTCAGCAATCCAGCACATGGCCATGTCACAGAATCTTGTGGTGTTACATATTTGGGAAACAAAACCATGAGCCTATTCTGGAGAGTGGCCAGAATTCACGAAGAAAACAGGAACTTTAGAAGATAGTAGATGTTGCCCATCCATAAGGCAAGCTGCAGTCCATTCATTAATTGGGCAGTATGAATGCGGGGAAGCTTTCAACTAGAGACAACACATCCATTGATGCATTCTCTTTTCTAATGTCTACAACCACGGATACAGTGGGATACACAGACCTAGAAACACTCACCATGTCAAACGACTTACTAGAAACAGTCCACTCCAAACCAAACAAACCACTTTTCCTACCTATTCTCAGAACATGAGAAAAAAACCACAAACTCACACCTACAACGGCAAAGGCACTTACTTCCCCCAAATAGGTCTGTGACTATCCGGAGTGTCTTCTGACTGGTGGGCCATATTATGTTCCCACAAAATGGCCTGTCCTGTTTCAGATCTGGTCTCCTTGTCCAACTCTGTGAAGTTGTCAGGAGCCAAAGGTGAGCCACTACCTGCTTTCTCAGGAAAGGCCCCTCATCAGAGCTCTGCTGGCATTTTTCCATCCTCACATCAGTAGGTACCAAGAAAGACTGACTATGTCTTTGGGAAAAGCAAACAAGTTAGCCCACTGGAACTGGGATTGGGACTGGCTCTGGGTGCCTTCCTTCCTGGATCCCAGGTTCAGAGAATTCCATCACCAAGGAAGTGAAGTGAGGTCACTTCTTTCAGGAACTGAATATGGTCACTACCTTGGTAACCACTTTGTGCTAACAGTTGCATCCAGGGTTCCCATGAGATGGAGGCTGCCCCAACATCCTGTGACACATTCAGAAGTTAGAATGGTATATCAACCATAGGCACCAGGGAACAGCTCTCCACAGAGGCCTGGTTCACTCCATCTTCTCTTCATTAAGAAGAGAGAGGCTGATTCAGACTATCAATTAATCCTGACCAGGTTGTTTGCCATGGAAGATGACTATTGCTCTCTCAGGTCCTACATAGCTGCCTATATCTTCTGCAAGGATCATTTCTCCATGGATCTTTGATGTTCTCAGCAGGTGGAAGATCATCTACATTCCTATATTGTAAGACCCACACTGTCCCTGCTCTTAAGTAAGTTATACTGAGGGAACAGTGTATGGTTAGGGTTAATAACATGTTCAATTTGGGTTACAAATCATTCTGCGGGATGAATAATGGTATTGGCAAAATGCGATATTTACAAGAGTATATATGTGAAACATAAGTATGAAAGCAGAAATCTAGGTAAGATTTGAAGCCCAGAAGGGCATTGGGGACTTGAGTGGGATACTTAGCTTTGAGTAATGTGCAGCACAGATGTCTCAGATAAATCAATATACACTGGCATCGTACCTTGTACCTTGGATATTGAATGTTGAAGAGAACATCCAGTCAAAAACTGATAGTCGGTAGGATTAGGAAGGTAGTTGGTAGGTTTAGAAAGAAGAGTGAGTATAGGATTTGGACCAAAAGTTCTTTCGCAATAAGATTTCGGGTAGAGAGTGTATGTAAATGTAAGCACATGTGAAGAGTCAGTCACAATGATGAACTGGGGAAAAATATAGGAAAGCAGATATCAATAGAGACATTAGGAAATCAAGCAAAGTACAAATTGTGTGATAGGGTTAGACATTGTCAACAGGTTTGAAGTTGAATATATAATCTTAAGAAGAAACAAATATGTAGTCAAAAATAGAATTGATATTTGAGAGCATTAGGCAACCTGGACATGGATGTTTTTAGTAATCCATGCTCACTTTCCATTTACGCTTTGGTACAATTGTAAGTGTGACCTTTGCTTTTTGTGTCCAGAATATTTCTGTAATAAAATGTGTATGTAGATCAGGTGAAAAGAGTATTTCTTCCACCAATTCTGCGAGCAATATTTTGAAGACTTACAAATTAGTATGGGGGTACAAATAGGTGTACCCTGTTTCAATGAATATAGACATAATGCATGAATAGACCATACTGTGAATAAATAATATAACTGGATCCACTTTAAATAATGGATTGAATAAATATCTGAAAATTTATAAGAAATTTTATATTGATATGCAATCATTCATTCCAACCAGTTATATATCTAACGATAATCTTAGGATTATGGTTTATCATGAAGGGTGTGTGAGTTTTGGTTCAAAATTGATTATGGAAATCGAAAATTATATATTTGGAAAAAAGTCTCATGAATAGACCAGTCAAGAAACACAGAGGAATACATGTGTTCTGGAGCAGGAAGTGATTGAAAGTGAAACAAATGCCTATAAATTTGCTAACTAGTGAATAAAATATATATACTGAGATTTGCATAAACTGAAGAAATAGTAATGTACCAGTGTGGAATAAAAATTAATGTCAAAATACACATCATGTCCCGTAGGAACCTACATGCATTGATGTTAAACTGGGTCAGTTAAAGTAGACATATTAGGATTTGTATGCACCTTTTACTGAAGTTAGTTTTCAGTACTAGGAAACAAATATGTATTTCGGGTGGATGAATATTTCTAAGAATAATCTTGTGAAAAGTTGATTATTAATCCACATACATGAACATGAATGAATTTAGGGAGTGTATATAAGACACACATATTTCATATTTTTAAAAATATGGAGAGTATATATATATATATATATATATATATATATATATATACACACACACACACACACACAAACACAGACATTAAAAAGTAGCAATATATATGCCAATCAAAATTCATCATGAAATATATATCATAAAGATGCAAAAACATTCATTTTAGTGAACATGGGTTTATGTATAATGTTGTTCCACTGGGAAGCTCACCCATAGGTTGAATTTTCAGTTCCAACAGCGTTTAGGAGGAGTGATCACTTCTCACACTTTGTATCTGCTAAGTCATATACCTCACAAGGATGTACGTGTGATACCTTGTAGGATTCTATTTGTGCATATAAAAATACATGTGCTGAATAAGCTCCAGAGAATGGGAGACAGTAATTCACATATTTGTTAACTTTAAAAACACATGGAGAACTATTTCAATTAAATATTGAATAGATTTATAACACCTACCCTTTATCATGCAAAAGGCAAGTCCAACTCTGAACTGCAAGTATTTATGTACTGTTTGGGTTATTTTCTTCCATCATATTTGGATTAGTAGTCAGAGTCTAGTAGAATATGGGTTAGTGTCAGGGATTCAGAATTTCAAATGGAAAATAGAAAAATTAATCTTCTGACTCTCATCCAGAACAATGCCTTGTCATTAATTTCGCCCCAAGGGAGACACAATTAGAGTAGAAGAGTTACAAAATCTGTGATTACATTTCTGGAATAGAAAATGCTCAGGAGTGCACAAACTTGGAGGTGGAATAGGAGTTTCCAAAAGTAAGGACAGGGTACACACTCCACAAACATGAAGCTCTGCTTGCCTAAAACTTCTTGAGAAACTGCCAGTGAAATTGGGCACTGAAATATAGGTTGTTGTCAGGAGTTAAGCTTCCTTTGTAGTGAGACCCTCAAAGCTGTGTCTGCATCTATGAGACCTGGAGGACAACATTTCTCATTTTCCAATGAACACGAGGCAGCAGTGCTGAATTCTCTCTTTGTAGGTAAACTGTGGGCACTGGGGGCTTATTGTCTCCCCGTGTGGACTGTGAAACCATTTGGTCATCCTCCACTTTTCGTGGTGTTCTTGCTGCTGCACTTGGAGTTTGGTTCATGCTTCACGAAATACAAGGAGTTCAACTGGGAAACAGTGCTTGAGGTAGTTCTGTCACGTGTGGTGGGTCAGGGTCTGCAAGAAAATTCACCAACCAGGCTTCTATCTCTCAAAGATTGCCCGCTTGTCCATAGCAACCTGATTCTGAACATTGCCCTGAAACTACGCCATATAACAAGATGCTTTTACATATAAGGGTCTGATGTCTGCACTCTGTCAGTTACAAGCCATTTGGAAGCCAATGGCAGATACAAATGGCCCCACCATGATGTTTTATCACACACCTCTCCACCACTGCTCTAGGCCCACTACTCAGCAGGCTCCAAAATACTGGCTTCTCTGTTCTAAACAAATTTCATGAAACCCTGTCAATCAAGGCACTGTCTGGTACACTCATGGTAAGCAACAGGACATCGAAAGTTTCTACAGTTCCACCTGGTCATGGAAATTTCAAAAATTTTGTGTTATTTATCTAGCCATTTTTCAAGGACGACGTTGGATGCACTGTGGATTTCAATTATTCAGGAACCATTAAATATTGAGAAAGTTCATTTCAAAAAAATTCTAGAGAACTCTCACAGGCAAGGCTTTCCAAAGAGTGGACAAAGGTCACTTGAAGCCAGGACCATTGAGGTCTACAATGTGAGGTCCTATGTCTTTTGACTCTCAACTATGGCTGCCAAGTCTTTCAGAATAAAATCATGTGATATCCAGGCTGAGATTCCCAGTTCTTTGTGGAAAGCCACCCTGGTCCTAGATCTCAGGTTCCAAGGGCGACTCTCATGCGTGGCCTCCTAAAATCCCAACACAATTCATGGCAATACTTCTCTGAGATCAGTTTCAAAACTCAGTCTCTACGTGGAAACACACCAGAGTTCAAGACCAGTTGACCCAGTCATCTCTTCCAACCGCCACACCAATGACCAGAATTAAAACCAAAACACTCCCACATGCCCCTCATTTTCTTCCATATAGTCACTCATCATAACCTTGGCTGGAAGTTTTTATGAGGCACACAGCCCAAGACAATGTCAAAATAAGCTCCCTTGCCCTTCATTTGTCTAAAGTCAGTGTTTCCTGGACAACGTTCCTGTGAACCAGGACTGATCAAAGAGGCATGCCATTAATACTGTTCCGCTTTTCCAATTTGAGGCATACTGACTGTCGGGTATAGTTTCTTTATGTGATTTGCAGTCATAAGAAAACCCAAGCACCTATGGGCTAGCCTCTGCAGGGCTTGAAGAACTCAGTTGACCCAAAGATCCCTGTTATCACTTGATGGAGATCAGGAACCTTACAGAGGAAGGCAAGAGACTTCATCACAATGACTTCTCTTTTGGCCATTTTGGATTTGGATGCACACATGGGATCTTTCTTTAGGTCCATCAGGTGCTGAGAATCTAAGCGATAATCTCAAACTGCACTGAGAGGCTGATTCAGACATATCCCTTTGCAAAGCAATTAAGCCAGGAGCCACAGGTGATGCCCATTTATTTCCATTTGAAAACTGTTTTTTTCAGGCATTGGAAATGTGGGGCCTTAGGCAAAGACCTTCCTTACATTCAGGGCAACAGAACAATAGGTAAGCAAAATCCCAAAGCAGATTTTCTCCACTGAGACTTTCCTGGTCACACTGATATCTGAGTTTTCTGAGATATTCACCATTCTCTTCAGCTATCCAGTACATGGCCATGTCCCAGATTGTGGAGGAGATACATATCTTGAACACAAAACCATGAGCCTATGGGAGAGTGGCCAGAATTCAGGAAGAAATCACGAATGTAGGAAGGTAGTAGGTGTTGCCCATCCATATGGTAACCTGCAGTCCATTCATAAATTGGACAGGATGAATTCTGCGAAGATTTCTACTAGACAGGACACATCTATTTATGCATTCTCTTTTCTATTGTCTACAACCACGGACACAGTGGGATATGCAGACATTGAAACACTCGCCTTCTCAAAGGACTTACTAGAAACAGTCCACTCCAAACCAAACAAACCGACTTTCCTACATATTCTCAAAACATGAGACAAAATCAAACACACACACACACACACACCCACAAAGGCACCTTCTTTCCCCAAATAGGTCTGTGACTATCCAGAGCGTCCTCTTACTGGTGGGCCATACTATGTTCCCCCGAGACGGGCTGTGCTATGTCAGATCTGGTCTCCTTGGCCAAAACTGTGATGTTATCAGGAGCCAGCGGTGAGCCACTGCCTGTTTTCTCAGGTAAAGCCCCTCTTCAGAGCTTTCCTGGCATTTGTCCATCTTCAATTTAGTTGCCAAGAAAGACTGACTCTGTCCTTCTTAAATCCAAACATTTGAGACCACTGGGACTTGGACTGGGACTGCCTCAGGGTGCCTGGCTCCCTGGATCCCAAGTTCAGAGTGTTCTATCAACAAGAAAGTGACATAGGTCACTTCATCTAGAACTGAATGAGGTCACTGCCTTGGCAACCACTTTGTCTTAACAGTTGCTTCCAAGGGTCCCTGAGATGGATCCTGCCCCTACTTCCTATGACAGTTTCACAAGCTAGAATGGAATATCAACCACAGGCACCCGGGAACAGCTCTCCACACAAGCCTGGTTTGGTCTATCTTCTCTACATTAAGAAGAGAGAGACTGCTTCAGACACATCCCTTCATCCTGACCTGTTTTTTTTTTTTGTCATGAAAGAAGACTTTCGCACTCTCAGGTCCTTCATAGCTGCCTACATCTTCTTTAGGGATCATTTCTGCATGGACCTTTGAGGTTCTCTGCAGGTTGAAGATCTCCTACATTCCTGTATTGTAAGACCAACTCTGTCCCTGCTATTCTGTAAAGTTAGATTGAGGGAACAGTGTATGGTTACGGTTAATAACATGTTTGATTTGGGTTAGGATCATTCTGCTGGATGAATAATGGTATTGGGAACCTGCGATATATATAAGATTATATAGGTGAAATATATGAATGAAAACAGAAATCTCGGTAACATTTGAAGCCCAGAAGGGCATTAGGTCCTTGATTGGGATACTTAGCATTTAATTATGTTCTGCACAGATGTCT
>NW_027513382.1:12500-207449 GCF_048772815.1 Callospermophilus lateralis
CAGGTCAGAGAGGTATGTCAACCATTGGCATGCAGGAGCAGCTCTCAACACATGCCTGCTTTGGTCCATCTTCTCTACATTAAGAAGAGAGTGGCTGATTCAGACACATCCCTTCATCCTGAGCAGGTTGTTTGCCATGGAAGACTTTTGCTCTCTCAGGTCCTTCATACTTGCCTACATCTTCTCCAGGGATCATTTCTACGTGGACCTTTGAGGTTTTCAGCAGGTGGAAGATCCTCTATTTTCCTGTATTTTAATACCAATTCTGTCCCTGCTCTTCTGTAAAATTAGATTGAGAGAACAGTGTATGGTTAGGATTAATAACAGGTTCGATTTGGTTTAGAAAGAAAACTACACGGTTGAGCAAACAGGGTCCTACAGTTAGCAATAATATGAGGAATTTTAATGGACCGGCCATGGCAGATAAAAGTGCAGTTAATCAGGTCACTATGTGAACCAAGACTCAAACCTCCCTTTTGGGGCCTCTGTCTCTCTTTGACGCTCTTCAAGTCGTTTTCTTAATTTATTCATAGATTCTTTTACAACTCCAGTATTGTCGGCACAAAAACAACATTCTTCCCTCAATGCAAGCAAAAAGGCACCTTTCTCTCATGAAGAGGAGGTCCAATACTCGCCTGCTTTGTAAAACAACTTCAGAAAGAGAGAGGTTAAAATTCCTGTAAAGCTGTGATGTCGGTTTTTAATGTCTTTAAGGTTTGGCCTATTTCTGCTTCTAATTGTGTCTTTGTTGTGTCTCATGGACTAGCCCACCAGTTAAGCAACTATTATTTCTAATAGGATGGCTAAAGTGAGGGATACAGGTTCCCGCTGGAACCGGGTTGTATGCCCCCCTATTTGATCTTTAAATGAACCTACGTCATGATAGAGAACTCTGGAAAACATCTGCATCATTACATAATTAATCACATATATTGACCATTTTATGAAAACATAAATAATGTTAAAGTGTATAGAATTATACTGTTGTAGGGATGGACAAGGAAAGGGACCTAAGATAGCACCAAACACAGGAAAACAGCCTTATTTGGTTGCATCCGGATTTAGAGGGCATTGCTTCTGTTGTAATCAATTAATCCCCTGAACCCCAAGTTTTGGTAGTTTTAGAATTTGTACCCAATATGTAAGGGAAGTGGATCAGAAGTTCACAGTCTGTAGAAATTCACAAAAATCAGTTTTTGTTTCTGTTTTTGTTCCTCTGTTCTGGGCAAGTTAACTTTTCAAGGACACCTTGGAAAGGGAGAGCTTTTTTGTCTCTTTTTTTTCTCCCTGCCAGCTGTCACCATGAAGCCCAGTTGGTAACTTTTTTATCTTAGAAATGTAGTCATCTCTGTGAAGCCCCAGCTCAAGGCCAGAGGCTTTGTTCACATATTTTGTGAAAACCTAGTAAGGCGGTGTCAAGCTTAGGGGTGGTGATTTTTCCAGCCAGTGGCCAAGTAGAACAGGGCAACACGAAAAGTGGAAGTTTATCTACATTGAACTCTTTCAGAGGGACTCTTTTGCTGAAAGACCTAATGTAAGCCTCGGTGAAGACTTCTGGAGAAGGTTATTTAAGACATATCTATGGACCTGGTACAGAGGGGGAAGACTGGGAAGGCGAGGCTGAGAGCAGCTCCGTGGATCTGAGAATGAGGAAGATGAGATGTAAAAGAATAATGGAAAAGGGGTTTGGGATTTTCCTAGAACAAAACTTGAGCAGTAGAACAGGTAGAGCAGAGGTGAAGATGGGAGTGAGTATTCCAAAAACCCCTGAGGGACTTTAAATTTTTAGAAACCTGTTTTCAGTGATGACAAAGCAACTTTAAAGGCCATTTTTATTACATCTTGGATAGGGGTCTGAGGGCTCTTCTCAGCTGGTTTGAGCTTTGGTTTAGCTTCTTAGAGGACTTGGTGGGACCTAGTGCACGCACAGACAGAAAAAGAGAGGAGTGAGTGAGTGGAGGGGTACCTCGGTACCTGCTACCTCAGCAAGGGGGCAATGGTCTGAGAACTGGCAGAGGTTTGGGTTTTTGATCTAGTAATTGGAGGTGAGAAATCACGTTGCTGAGGTGGGAGTGACAGCAGAGACTCTAGAGCAGAAGACTGAGGGTGAGGAACTATTGGAGAAGCATAGTACAGGATGTGAGTGAAGGAGGGAAAAGGATTCCACATAGGGGAATTTTCCCCTTTTGAGCACTTGCCGAAGTTAAAAATGTCACGCAGAATTTGAGGATCTAGAGAACCCTCTGGGGGCCATAGCTTTTGGTTGTCTAATTGGTAATATGGCCAATGCTGTGTACTGAATGTGATGAGGAGTTTGGGTTCCACCAGGCAGCCCCGGTATGCTCACATCCCCATGAGTTACACAAGAAGTTGGCTTTTCCCCCACACAGCCATGGCTGTTTGTGGCTTTGATAGTCCGCCGGGCATACATCATAATCTAGGCTAGCCAACCTGAATCTGGCTCGCGTTTCTGTGCATCCATAATGTTTGTTTCAATTATCTATGGAACGGAAGGGATTTAATGAAACTTTAGTGGGATCCTCTTCATCAGGGTTATCTCAATAGGAAAGACGTATACCAAGCTGAAAAATGTCTGGGTGGAGAGATAGCCACCAGGTCCCTAAGGGGGCTGTATGCGAGATATACCATACTTCTTGTCTAGTAGGATTTGAGATCAGCCTTCACTGCTGAACAGGCTGATGAGGGTTAGGAGTACTGGTGGCCAAGTTGAGAGTCTACAGTCTTGTCCACATAGCGAATACGAAATTTGAAATGGTTACCAGTCTTTTCCAGTTTCCAACCAGAGTCTGGACACAGCGAAGGCTTTAGATGAGAGGCATGGATCCAAAAAGTGATTCTGTCTACTTTTACCGCTGTAGGTGTTATAAGTAGCACCTGGTATGTTCCTTTCCAGCGGGGTTTCTAGGAATGACACCTGATGTTGTCTTATGTAGACGAAGTCTCTTACTTGATATTGATGTGGAATCCCCTCGTCCCCAGGTTGGTAGGCAGTGGCCAGCTGTTTCCACAGTTATCACTGAGTTCTTTCAATGGCTTTAAGTCTGTCAAGCAAGGGGTGTGGAAGGGATTGTTAGGCCTTAGAGTTGGGGATTAGGTCCCTTACTGGATGATGGGCATCATAGAGAATTTCATAGGGGGTGAGGTTACACAGAGAAACTGAGGGAGTATTTCTCGCATGAAACAGTGCATAAGGCAGGAGCATAGTCCAATCTTTTATGCCAGTCTCTAAGCTTAATTTTGTTAAGGTCTCTTTAATGGTTCTATTTATTTTTTCTACCTCTCCTGAGCTCTGGGGTATATAAGCATAATGTAACTTACAATTAATCCACACGTGACTTACCTGGGCCATGAACACAAGTCCATTATCAGACCCTATTACCTTAAACAGACCATATCTTGGAAAAATATCTTCCAGGATCTTCTTGAGAACCATTTGGGCCGTTGTTTTTTTTTTTCCTGTGTGTGTGTGTGTGTGTGTGTGTGTGTGTAAGGCTTCAATCCATCCTGAAAATGTATCGACAAAGACTAGGAGATATTTAAGTCCATACCTTGCTGGCTTAATTTCAGTAATGTCCACTTCCCAGAATTTTCCTGGTCTGGTTCCTCATAGGTGCTTTCCTCTAAGAAACTTGGAAGGGTAAGCATTAAACAATTGACTGACCCAACAGGCTTTTGTTACCGGTTCAGTTTTTTTCTTTCGCTGTGTGTTGGTTAGTGGAAAACTCTGTTCTTAATCCTACAGGAGTGCCTGCAGTTTCTTTGAACAAAGGTGAGTGAGTTGACGTACATTTTTAACTTAGTGTAGGGCTTTCTGTAATTGCAGGCTGAGCTCAGTAAAGTTGAGGCGTTCAGTGTCAGTGTCCTTAGATGTTATCTAAAACTTCCTGTTACTCAGGGGTCCATTGGAATTGGGCATCTCCCTTTAACAGCGGGTATAAAGGAGCAGCTAAGGACACGAACCCATTTATCCATAACCTGCAAAACCCAGCAATCCCAAGAAACTCTCTTAGTTGTCTGCTGTAAGATGGGGTTGGTATCTGCTCAACGGTTTGTTTTCTGGGCTCAGTGAGCCATCGTTTACCGCCCCTGAGGAAATAGTCATGGAAGGTTACTTCTTGCTGGCAAATTGGGCAATTTTGGCAGAAGCTCTATACCCGAGTTGAGCAAGCTCCGATAATAGTGCTTGGGTCCCAGTTCAGTTTTCCTTGGTGTTGGATGCCAGTAGCAGGTGATCCACGTATTGAAGCTGGGTGACTTCGGGGTGTGTAGTTCTGAAATTGTTGAGATCTCTGTGGAGGGCTTCATCAAAGAGAGTGGGGGAGTTTTTGAACCCCTCTGGGAGTCTAGTCCAAGTTAGTTGACTATACTTTCCGGTTTCTGGGTCTACCCACCCAAAAGCAAACAGCAACTGACTATCTTTATGCAGAGGCAAGCAAAAGAAAGCTTGTTTTAAGTCCAGAACAGTATACCATTTCTGCTCAGGGTTCAGAGTGCTAAGCAGTTGGAACAGATTAGGTACTGTGGGGTGAATGTCCTGCACTCTGTTGTTGATCTCTCTTTGGTCTTTAACAGGTTGATAGTCCCCGGTTTCTGGCTTTTTCTTCTAATAACAGGGGAGTGTTCCAGGCCAATTGACAGGGCCTTAGGACCCCTAAGGCCAGATATTTATGAATATAGGGCCTTATCCCATCTTTAGCTTTTTATGCTTAGAAGATATTATTTGACATTGATTGGGGAGGCTGAGGTTTTTAACTCCACTGTTATTGGAGGTTGTTTCACGGCCAGGCCTAACACAGCAGTTTTTGCCCAGGCATCTGGGTTATCTGTTATTCATTTCTGCGGTAGCTTGCCTGTTTGATCAGTCTTGGGGGGTGTGAAGAGTGGATGTTTATCTTTAACTAATATAGTTACAGCCGTGACTATAGGAGTTTTTACTGAAGGATTTAGAAATTTCTTTTGGGGGCTTTCAGGGTTAAAAGTTATTTTGGCCCAGAGCTTGGTGAGCAGATCTCTGCCCATCAATGGGTGCGGGCATTCTGGGATTACTAGGAAGGAGTGATGGATTTTTCCTTTCCCCAGGTCCATGGTCCTCTTAGTAGTCTAAGCCCGATATTTACTGCCATTAGCCCTTTGAACTACAGACCTTTTATTTGATAGACGGCCCAATGGGGCCCTAAGGGCTGAGTATACTGCTCCTGTATTCATTTCAAAGTTTACTGGGGTCCCCTACTCTTCAAAAGTTACCCTGAGCTAGGGGAAGGAATCTGAGCCCCAACTTTCTTAGTCATCCTCCAGAGTCAGAATGGCTGGCTGGCGTGTCTGTCTCTTTATAGGGCACTCTTTGGCCCAGTGTCCTTTTTTTTTACGGTAGGCACATTGATCTGAGGCCAGGGGTGGCCTCTGGCACGGGCCCAGGTATCCCTTCCTGTCACCTTATGTCTTAATTTCTGGCCTCTTTCTTGTTGTGACCAGGATCTAAGTCAATGCCTTAGTCTTTCTTTTGCTTCTCTCATCATCCCTTTGCTCCCTTTCTTTTTCCCTGTTTCTCTTTTATAGTATATTTTTTGGCTTCTCTGACTAAATCTCTCTTTTAACTTTTTTTTTTAATATCCATGGCAGCTTCCCCAATTAAGGCCATCATGACAGATGCCTTTTGATCTGCTGCCTGAGGATCGAAAGGAGTATATCTCTTATATGCCTCCATAATTCTCTCTAGAAACATAGAGGTAGATTCATCAGGCCTTTTAATAATTTCTCTTACCATGGCCAAATTAGTTGGTCACCTAGCGGCCCCTTGGATACCCGCTATTAGAGCCTGGCAATAATTGGACATATGCTCCCTATCTTCAAAGGTGTTGGGGTCTCAGTTGGGTTGGTTTAAGGGGAAGCCGGCTTTGATTATGTTGGGAAGTTGTGTTGGTCGCCCATCAAGTCCGAGGATATTTTTTTCTAGCTTCCAGGAGGTTTTTCCTCTCATTCCTCTGTCGTGAAGAGAGTCCCTAGGAGTTGTTGGCAGTCATCCCAAGTAGGCAGGTGTGAAAACGTTGGCGAGTTCTCTGAGTTTTTTTAGCCGGGCCAGCTTCCTCTAGGGAAGGAGGGGCTGTGTGTGCCATTCGACAGTCATCTAAAGGGTGCTGGGCCATCCTGGCTTCCTCGAATGGTGGAGAGGCTGAGTAAGCAGCAGGGGAATTACTTACAGGGTTTTGGGGGTTGGGGGACAAGGGCAGAGGATAAGGACGAGTGGAGTCTTGAGACTCAGGGAGAACAGAGGGTGGAGGTTGAGGAGCAGAGAGTTTGAGAGATAGAATCGTAGGGGAAGGAGTAGGAGTGGGTGCAGGGACAAGGAAAGGCTTCACCCATGGAGGAGGAGATTTGCAGAGGTCCTGACAAGTTAAGATATATGGCTATTGATCTGGATGGCTATGTGGCCCCGGCTGAAAGACAATATCTCAGACTTTTCAAATTAGTGCGAAGTAGAAACATCTTTCTAGGGGCCATCCGACTACAAAGGTGGGTTATTCTGAGACACAGAATCTGCCAGGTCTGGTGTTTTAATGAAAAAGAAAGAATCTGAGCCCTTAAGCAGACTTTGGTCCAGTGATTAAGGGTCAGGGACAGAGGCATTGAAGTGCTCTGTCCCATAATGAAATATACACAGACAGTGAAAGCAAAGACACACGACACAGACAAGACAAGACAATAAAGACAGACAATGGACGTCCAATACTGAGACCAGGACTGAGTAGCGGGCAAATCCTGATGGGCTGCCAATTCCAAATCTGAAAGAAAATATCACTGAGTCGAGGAGACTATGGTTCTTCGATTTCCCGAGTCCATCCCACAGGAACATGGCCTGTGGCTCTGTGACATGTGTGTCAGCCACCGTGGGAGAGAGCTCACGCTCTTTACCAATAGCCATTTTGTCAAACCCTAACCTGAATCCTGAAACCAGAAAGAGGGGCCTTATTTACCCCCAGAGGAGCCCATTGGGGGTCTTTCATCTGCAGCTGCCGGATCTCGCTGGGGCCACCAGAAGTAAAGGTCGGGTGAGCGTCGCTGGAAGAGACCACCAAGAGACTGTCTAATGCAACCTCAAAGGGTTTATTGGTAGTCCGGCATGCAAGGGCTCAGAGATCAGTTGAATAGAGCAGAGAGCCCTGAGAACAGCTTAAGAAGTGCTTATATATTTTCCTTGGAGAGGGCAGGGAGGGAAGTTTATTGATGGTTAATGGCGAGTGGGCGGTTTGCGTGTAAATGGTTGATGGAGTACATTCTGCAGTTTGGCAGTTGGGGGCAGCACATTCTGGGAACAAGAAGAGCAAACAGTTCTCAAGATTTCAACAGTGTTTTATTAAGCATACAGAAAAACAGGACGTGACAAGTACCTATTTTATTAACCTTTCAATATAAGTATGAAAACAGAAATCTAGGTAAGATTTGAAGCCCAGAAGTTCATTTGGTCCTTGATTGGTATACTTAGCTTTGAATTACATTCCGTGGAGATGTCCTAGAATTATGGATATACAATGACACAGGACCTTGTACCTTCTCAGAGGTCAGTTCCAAAACACAGTCTCTAAGGGGAATCACACCAAAATTCAAGACAAGGTGGACCCAATTATCTCTACCAACCGCCACACAAATGCCCACAATTAAAACCAAAACACTCCGAAATGGCACTCATCTTCTTCCAAATAGACACTCATCATAACTTCTGGCAGGAGGATTCCATGAGAGGCACAGCACAAGACAGTGTCCCAAATAATCTCCCTTTCCCCTCATTTGCCAAAAGTCAGAGTGGCCTGGACACCCTTCCTGTTAACCAGGAGTGATCAAATATGCCTGATATTAATACAGCTCTGTTCTTCAATTTGAGGCCTACTGTCTGTGGGGTTTAGAGTCTTTATTTGAATTGGATTCATAAGAAAACCCAAGAACCTATGGGCTAGCATCTGCAGGGCTTTGAAGAACTCAATTGACCCAATGGATCCCTTTTCTCACTTGATGGAAGTCAGGAACCTTACAGAGGAATGCGAGAGACTTCATCAACAATGACTGATTTTTTGGCCATTTTGATTATGGATCCACACATGGGATCTTTCTTTAGACCCATCAGGTGCTGATAATCTAAGCCACAGGCTCACACAGGGCCAAGAGGCTGATTCAGACACATCCCTTTACAACGCACTTAAGCAAAGAGCCACAGGTGATGCCCATTCATTTCCATTTGAAAACTGTTTTCTTCAGGCTTCACAAAAGCGTGGCCTGAGGCAAAGAACTTCCTGACATTCAGGGCAACAGAACAATAAGTAATCAAAAGGCCCTTTGCAGGGTTTCTCTACTGAGACTTTCCGGGTCACACTGATATCTGACTTTTCTGAGATGCTTGCCATTCTCTTCAGCTATCCAGTACATGTCCATGTCACAGTGGTTGGAGGTGGTACATATCCTGGATGCAAATGCATGAACCTATTCTGGAGAGTGGCTAGATTTCAGGAAGAAAACATGAACTTAGGAAAATAGCAGGTGTTGCCCATCGATAAGGCAAGCCCTAGTGCATTCATAAATTGGGCAGGATGAATGCTGGGAAGCTTTCTACTTGACAGGAAACATCCATTGATGCATTCTCTTTTCTAATGTCTACAACCACGGACACTGTGGGATACACAGACATAGAAACACTCGCCTTGTGAAACAACTTACTAGAAACAGTTCACTCCAAACCAAACAAACCGACTTTCCTGCCTATTCTCAGAACATGAGACAAAACCACAAACACACATCTACACCCACAAAGGCACCTCCTTCCCCAAGTAGGTCTCTCACTCTCCAGAGTATCCTCTGACTGCTGGGCCATACTATGTTCCCCCAATATGGCGTGTCCTGTCTCAGATCTGGTCTCCTTGTCCAACTTTGTGAAGTGTTCAGGAGCCAGCTGTTGAGCCACTACCTGCTTTTTCAGGAAAGGCCCCTCTTCAGAGAACTCCTGGCATTTGGCCATCCTCACATCAGTAGGTACCAAGAAAGACTGACTCTGTCCTTGCTAAATTGAAGCAAGTGAGACACTGGGACTGGGACTGAGACTGACTCTGTGTGCCTGGCTTCCTGGATCCCAAGTTCAGAGAGTTCCATTACCAAGGGATTGAGGTGAGGTCTCATCCTTCAGGAACTGAATTAGGTCTCTGCCTTGGCAACCACTTTATCCAAACAGTTGCTTTCAAGCGTACCATGAGAAGGAGGCTTACCCTATTTTCTGTGGCACTTTCACAAATTAGAATGGTATATCAACCATAGGCACCAAGGAACCGCTCTCCACGAAGGCCTGATTTGGTCCATCTTCTTTATATTTGGAAAAGAGCCTTTAGTCCAGGGAGCACTACAGTGAACCTCTGCACTAAAACTATTAGCAAGCACCTGATGGAGGAGGCCTCCATAGGTATGTGGCTCCTTTATAACATCTGATATCCAGTTAAGGGAGATCTCTTCTGATGACAGAGATGTGGCACGGGGAGGCTCACATATACTTCTGTGCAGAACAGTAAGGAGAATCATTCTGTCCTCTGTTCTGTTCTGTAGGGAATTCCTCTGGAACTGTAGAGAGGTGGCGATGAGCACGCACGCGCTTCTACCCTGGAGCTTTAGCAAGATGTTGCACTGTTCCCCTGTTTCTGTGTTTAGCCACCGGGTTTCTGTTTATTTGTGTTCTGTGTTCTATTTTTTGTTTTTTTGTTTGTTTGTTTTTGTTCGTTTTGTTGTGTGATTTTGGTGGTAAAAACTTAAGTATATTGGACATGAAAATCAGAAATAAAGAGAGTAAGCCTGACACCCCTTTGGACTGTGTTTTAAGGAACTGCAATGAACTTTATCCCCCTTTGCGAAGCAGGATGATAGAAGCCCCTAGCTGGCTGCCTGGAGCACACCCATTGCAGAGGGAAATGCCTGCTGGGGACCTAAGAACAGAGTATCTCCCAGGTTAACAAGTGAAACTCCTTTAAAACCCCTTGTTCCTCCAGATAAAGAGAGTCACAACTTTGGCAGAGTCCCCTGTGTTTCTCCTTTGTTAGCCAAGCAATAAAGCTCCTTTTTTCTTTTTCTCAAAACCCAGTCCTCATTATTAAATTGGTATTAATTGGCTTCAAGGTCAGGAACCAAACTTTAAGTTACAAATCTTGTACCCCCCCTCCGCCCCGGAACTTTGTGAGACCTATCTACTGAAATGTTAGGAGATAGAGCATGCTTGGTGTGAAACTGAATCAGAGGAGCTAATCCTGTATGTAAAAGGAGAAACTGAGGGACTCCCAGCAGCTGCCAAAGCCCTGTTGATTCAGGGAATTACCTCCTTCCTTCCCTGCACTGTAAGGATTATGCCACCTCTGTCTTGTTAAAAAAAGAGAAAAAGAAAAAGGTGACACTAAATGCAGTAAAATCACCATGGAGACACTTTATTTTACATTTCAGGTTGCCCCTCTGTGAAAACATCTGGTCCCCTTGTGGGGACAGCTATGGTCCCACTGGTGTATGAGATTTTTCTCTTATCTGCTCTGGTTTAAAGGGTTCTCTCTGACAGCCATAGTCTGGACCTCCTTTTGGTCTGTATTGTGTCTTTTTTTCTGGCCCTTTTAGGCATGTGCAATAATGTGTTGATATTATAAATTGTTTTTTGGGAATGATCTTAGCTGAATGTGTGTCGAAATGATGATGTTTTATTTTAACAATCTGGTATCTGAATGGGTTTTTGAAGCATTGCACAATCTTGCAGTTAAAAGTCGGGTTTAGGTAATTGTTTAGTTTATGATTTCAGATAATTCATGCCAGAGAACTTAAATACTTACAATGGATAACTGAAGAACTCTACTTCCAAGTTGGCAAGAAACTTCCCAATCATACAGTCTTTTTTTTTCACCAATTTTGAATTGGGTAGCCTGGGAAAATGTCACTGTGTGTACCAGTGCATTAATTTGGACATGGATAGTAAATCATAGTATGGTGTCTGTTGACCAAACAAGATGTAAAGATAAAAAATTTTGTGAATTGTATCTTAAACTTGTATCATAATTTTCAACATCCGAACCTGAAAATTATGGTTAAAATGCCTTAGTCCTGAGATGTCTGTTCAGAATAGCAGTTTTTTTCCTGCTCCTTCCAGACCTCAGCCATGACTTATGTTGAAATGCAAATGAAAGAAGCCTGCAAGCTTTGTAGGAGACTGATTTGAGATCTAAGGGAAAAAAAGGTAAATTGTATGGTATTTTCTAATTACTGGCAAGTCATTTTTTCTAGGACTCTTATTTTTTTCTGAGATACTTTATGTTTTTTGACCTCATGATTTTGAGCATACAGACCTAGGTTAATGTTTTTCTGATCAGTACTATCTTTGACCAACTGTGGACTTCTTGAAACATTGCAATAGAGATTTCACCTGCGAAATGCTACGAGGCCTTTACTATTATTATGTGTGCACAATTTTGTTATGTGTTGTATGTCTATATATACATATGTCCATATATCATATATATGATACATAAATTAACATATATAAGGAGTGCTCATAAAATAAAGCGCTCATAAAAACAAATTTTAAAAAGTGGATCCAAAGATCTTTAATTCATGTGATTTAAATGTTTCAATTTAAATTGGATAAAGAGATAAAAACAAATGTCTTTAAATTTAAGCTTACAAAGTTTTCTAGGTGTTCAAACATCTAACAAAATATTAACATCTACAAAATGTCTAATATGCCTTGGCTCTAGTACCTTTCCTTCAACATAAAAATGGTTTACACTGACAATACGTTTCTCTAACTTTTTGATAAATAAGTAAAGTAAATTTGATATGGGATTACTCATTCATGAGTACTTTAGTTAGATATCTGATTGATTTACTAAGATCTGTATTTTTTTTAGTAAACTCTGTATAAGATTGTAAAAATCAGTCATGTGTTAATGAGGCAAAAATTTCTTAAAACATAAGTTTACCCATAACATTGAGTTTATTAAGATTTATGTTTTCTAGAGCAAGCAACCATAAAAATTAAACAACTGATTAAATAAGAACTGTTATTTTAGAGCACTGTACTGCCATTTCTTTAAAAGCCAAACTTGATTAATGTAGAAACATAAATGTAATTGTTATGCTATTAATGTTTTCATATCTTACAGGTATGCAAGTCTGTAAGGTAGAAACCTTAAAAGAGCATTATATCAAGCTGGTGCTCTGAAGTTGTGTGGTAAAAAATATATTGTGGATTTATTTACCTGTTATCAATAAGATATGTAAATTTTTATGTTACTTTTTACATTGGGGAACAATTTAAATGTATTTTTAAGTTAATTAGAGCCTAATCTTTGTAAAGGTTAAAAACTTTCAGCATTTCTTTAATTCATGTTTTAAATGTGATATCATATGGTGTTAGCTAATGTTCATGTGACCTCAAACAATTTATGTAAACTTTGTCAAAAGATATTTAAAAATAAAGATCAGCTTTAGAATTAAAATACTTAAGATTTATAAAGAGCCCTGCCTTACCTGAGATAAGGCTGTGTGTCCCATCTTACTACATGTGAGAATGACTATGAAACATGTAGGTCAGATAATATTTCTTTAAAGTTATGTTAAAAAGTTTTTTTTTTTATTGTCAATATTCCTAGGATCTCAAACAGGGGATATAATGTATAACTCAGCCAAAAAATTCAGGGAAGATATTACACGAACTAAGTATTTTTACTTTTGTTAATTTTAGTTTGAAATTTTCTTATAAGTGATCTAAAGATTCCCTGTTAGTGTTTTACAAATGCGTTGCTATAAGAACACAACATGGGTTTATTCAAGATAATAAGTCATCAACTACAATACAGACAGAATAATACAGATCCCAGTTAATAAAAAGGTAATTATAAAGTTATAGGCATTAAAGCCCAGTACTCTTAATATAAGGCTGTTAAAATTTATTTGCTGGATGTTTAAGATTAGGATTTAAAATTAATGTTAAATGAAAAGGGCCAAGAAAACCAATATTTGGCTCTTGCCCTCTGAGTCAGTCTGAATCCAGGGAACAGGGGACTTCTCTAAAGAGCTTTGCAACTCTGAGCCACATAACCTCCTGATCAGGGAGATTAATGAGACCACTGGAGAACAGAAAGCCAATCAGTGCATTTGTTACAAAGAGGAGAGTCATCATAGAAAGGAGACATCCATGATGCTTCTGAGGGAAGCCAAATGGTCAAGCAAGACCTGGACCCACCTAGCGCAAATGGCACTAGCAGAACTGAGAATCTCTTCTCAAGTTTCCCCAGAATTGACTCCCATAAAAGGTCAGCTGACTGTTAACAATAGATGGAAACAAAAGTCAGTTTGACTGCTTCATCTTAAACACTTAGCAAAGACAGTTAAGACCAAAATACAGCCACTCCTGGGCATATTAAATAATAATAATAATAATAATAATAATAATAATAATAATAATAATAATAAAATTTTAAGGCATGCACTTTATCTTATCCTCCCAAAACAAGTAAGACTGGAGGCTACAAAGAAGGATTCTCACACAGGAATGCCTAATACTTATAAAAAGAGACTATCAAGAAGAGCTGCCACAGGCAGAAGTTTTCAGTTTAAGACCTACAGATATTCCTAACCTACAAAGGTAGGCTTGGTGTTTGCTAGTACGATTATCCAGCCCTGAGTAACAGAATTAAAGGTTTCTCTATTAGACGCAGAGGTCATACTAGTAAAAGGATTTTACAAGATCAGATGACATTAAATTATTAAACTGTGTCTTATTGGGAGGGCCAACTGTAACACTTAAAGTTAAATATTAAGTTGACAGTCCTGATAACTGGGGATATTAAAGACTGGTGAGGGAATGTCTATACAGTGACATGTTCTAGCTGCTGCAACATTTATCCAGTACTCATGGTTTTTGTTTCACTCATAGAAGAACCCATTCACAGATGACTTTACAACCTGTTCTTCCCCAACCTGACTTCAAACCGAACTGACTTCTAAAAGGCAACTCATGTCTCTCAACTGACTTCTAATAGGCAACTCATGTCCCTCACGCCGAGCCCACTTACGTCACCCTGTCTCAGGACAGAAGAAGAAAAAATTAGTGATGCCACTCTTCTTACAACAATGGAGAGAAAGATAAATAGACTATCAATATAAGTAATTAAGAAGGGTAAAATCAGCGAGATCGGTTTTGGGTGAGTTCTAAATATTTGGAGACTCTTACCTGAGGGATTAAAATTTCCTCAGTGCTCTTCCCATAATCTCTCAAGGATTTGAAAGGGACACAGAGAAAAGGGGGGAATTGTAGACCCAACCTGATCTTTTATTAAAATTGGGAGCCATCATGCCACAAAGCCATGAAAAGATAATTTTGGCTTTACCATTAATTACTTCAAATTCTGAACCTGCGTGGAATGCCTGCCCGCGCCTTGAACTCACACATGCCTGGCTCTCTGACCAGATAGCAGCCCTCTCTGAAACTTTAGTGACACATCATAAATATTTGCCTTCTCTGGCAAGACAACAACCCTCTCTGAGGCTCTAATGGTCCTCATGAATTCTCATGTAGGGATAGCAAAAAAATTGTAAACTACCTTTAGTGTGATGTTTATCAGAGTTCTGTTATCTGTAACCCCCCTTTTGTGTAACTTTCTGGGCTATAAAGCTGGGCTGTAGGAAAGCTGGGGTTGCTGTCTTGTTCTCTTCGTTTTGGGAGGGAGAGGCAGCATGGCCGGTGGAAATAATAAGCTTAATTTTATTTGATTTTAATTTGAGTCAGTGGTCTTTTCTAGCGTCCTGGTCTAACAGGTAAACACTCCAAAAACATGGAGCTCTGCCGGCCTAAAGACTTCTTGAGAAACTTCCTCTGAGTTTGGGCACTTGAAATATATGTTGTTGCAAGGAGATTTAGCTTCCTTTCTAGTGACACCATAAAAGCTGCGTCTGCATCTACGTGACCTGGAGGACATGGTTTCTTGTATTCTAATGAACATGAGGCAGCAGTGCTGAATATTCTATTTGTAGGTAAACTGTGGCCACTTGGTGCTAAGTGTCTCCCCGTGTGAACTGTGAAGCCATTTGGTAATCCTCCACTTTTCGTGGTGTTTCTTGCTGCTGCACTGGTAGTTTGGTATTTGCTTCATGAAATACAATGAGTTCAACTGGGACCCAGTATTAGAGGGAGTTCTGTCACTTGTGGTGGGTCAGGGTCTGCAGGAGAATGCAACAACCAGGCTTCTATCTCACAAAGCTTGCCCCTTTGACCATAGAAATCTGACTCTGAACTTTGCCCGGAAACCTCTCCATATAACAAGAAGAGTCTGCTGGCTGCACCATATCAGTCACAAGCCATTTTGAAGGCAATGGAAAATCCTCCTGGCCACACCACAGCTGTATTATCACACACCTGCCCACCACTGCAAAAGGCCCACTACTCAGCAGGGTCCAACTTACTGGCATCTTTGTTCTACACAATTTTCATGAAATACCGTCAATCATGGCATTCTCTTGTACACTCATGACCAGGAAAAAGACATCCAAAGGTTCTCCAGTGCCACCTGGTTAAGGGAATTTAAAAAATTTTATTGTATTTATCTAGCCATTTTTCATGGATGAAGTTGGAGGCACTGTGGGTTTCAGTTCAGTAGTGAGACACTACCTGCTTTCTCAGGAAAGACCCCTCTTCAGAGCTCTCCTGGAATTTGGCCATCCTCACATCAGTAGTTACCAAGAAAGACCGATTCTGTCCTTGGTAAATCCAAACATGTGTGGCCACTGGGACTGTGACTGGGAATGCCTCTGGGTGCCTGGCATCCTGGATCCCAAGTTCAGAGAGTTCCATCACCAAGAAAATGATATAGGTCACTTCCTTCAGGACCTGAATGAGGTCACTGCCTTGGCAACCTCTTTGTCCAAACAGTTGCTTCCAAGTGTCCCAATAGATGGAGGCTGCCCCTACTTCCTGTGACACTTTCACAAGTAAGAATGGTATATCAAACATAGGCACCCGTGAACAGCTCTCCACACAGGCCTGGTTTGGTCCATCTTCTCTACATTAAGAAGAGATAGACTGCTTCAGACACACCCCTTCATCCTGACCTGTTTTTTTTTTTTTTTTTTTTTTTTTTTGTCATGAAAGATGACTTTTGCTCTCTCAGGTCCTTCATAGCTTTCTATATCTTCCCCAGGGTTCACTTCTGCATGGACCTTTGAGGTTCTCAGCAGGTGGAAGATCTCTTACATTTCTATATAAGACCAAATCTGTCCTTGCTTTTCTGTAAAGTTAGATTGAGGAAACAAAGTATGGTTAGGGTTAATAACATGTTTGATTTGGGTTAGAAATCATTCTGCTGCAAGAATAATGGTATTGGGAACCTGCAATATTTATAAGTATATATAGAGGTGAAATATATGTATGAAAACACAAATCTAGGTAAGATTTGAAGCCCAAAAGGGCATTGGATCCTTGATTGGAATACTTCACTCGGAATTATGTTGTGCACATGTGTCTCAGATAAATCTATACATTATGGCATAGGACCTTGTACCTTGGATAATTGAATGTCGAAGAGAACATCCAGTCAAAAAAGGATAGTTGGTAGGATTAGGAAGATAGTTGGTAGGATTAGAAAAAAAGAGTGAGTATAGGATTTGGACAAAAAGTTCTTTAGCAATAGGGTTTCAGGTAGACAGAAAATGTAAATGTCAGCACATGTGAAGAGTCAGTCACAATGATGAACTGGGGAAAATATGTTGGAAAGCAGATATCATTAGAGACATTAGGAAATCAGGCAAATGATGAAGTGATTGATAGGATTAGACATTTTCAACAGGCTTGAGGTTGAATACATAATCTTAGGAAGAAACAAATATGTAGTCACCAATAGGATTGACATTTGAGAGCATTAGGCAACCTGGACATGGGTGATTTTCATAATCCATACTCACATTCCATTTAGGCTTTGGTACAATTGTAAGTGTGACTTTGCATTTTGTTGACAGAATATATATGTAGATCAGGTGACATGAGTCTTTCTTGCACCATTTCTGGGAGCAATATTTAGAAGAGATATAAATTAGTATTGGGGGCACAAATAGGTGTACCATGTGTGAATATATAATATAACTGATTCCAACTTTAGAAATTGGAATAAATTGATATCTGAAAATACACAGGAAATGTCATATTGACATACATACATTCATTCCAACCAGTTATACATCTAATGGTAATATTAGGGTTGTGGTTTATCATAAAGTGTGTGTGAGTTTTGCTTCAAAATTGATTATGGAAATCGAAAATAATGTGTTTGGAAAGAAGTCTCAATAAATAACCAGTCAAAAGCAAGGAGGAATACATGTGTACTGAAGCAGGAAGTGATTGAATGTGTTTCAAATGTCTTTAAATTTGTGAACTTGTGGATGAAATGTATATACTATGATGTACAAAAACTGTAGAAATAGTAATGTACCAGTGTTAAATAAAAATGAACGTCAAAATACACATCATGCCCCTTTGGAATCTACTTGCATTGATGTTAAATTGGGTCAGTTACAGTAGAAATATAAGGATTTGTTTGCACCATTGAGTGAAGTGAGTTTTCAGTACTAGAAAACAAATATGTATTTCAGGTGGATGAATATTTCTGAAAATAATCGTATGAAAATTTGATTATAAAACCACATACATGAGCATGAGTGAATTATTTAGGGAGTGTATAATAGGACACATATATTTTATATTTGGAAAAATCTAGACAATATATATATATATATATATATATATATATATATATATATATATATATATATCTCACAGAGAAACATTAGAAAGTAGCAATATATATGCCAATCAAAATTCATCGTGAAATATATATCATCCACCGATCCAAAAATATTAATTTTACTGAACATGGATTTATGTATAATGTTGTTCAACTAAAAATCTCACTCATAGTTTGAATTTTCAGTTCCAAAAGCGTTTAGGAGGGGTGATCTCTTCTCATACTTTGTTTCTGCTAAGTTAGCCACCTCACAAAAATGTACGTGTGATACCAGGTAGGATTTTTTATGTGCATATAAAAATACATGTGCTGAATTGGCTACAGAAAAAAGGAGACAGAAATTCACATATGTGTTAACTTTAAAAACACATGGAGTACTATTTCAACAAACAATTGACAAGATTTATAACTCCTACACTATATCATGCAAAAGGCAAGACCAACTATACACCATGCCTCCTCTGAACTGCTTGTATTAATATTATGTTTGGGTTATTTGTCTCCATCATATTAGGATTAGTAGTCAGAGTCTATTAGGGTATGGGTTACTGACAGGGATTCAGTATTTCGAATGGAAAATTGGAAAATGAATCCAATGTGTATGTAAATATGTGCTACACAAAAATCTTCCCACTCTCATCCAGAACAATACCTTGACAACACCTTCACCCCATGTAAGACACAATTAGAGGAGAAGAGTTAGAAAATCCATGAATACATATCTGGAATGGAATGCGATCAGGAGTTCACAACCTTGGAAGTGTTAGAGGAGTTTCCAAAAGTAAGGGACAGGGTAAACACTTCAAAAACATGGAGGTCTGTTGTCCTAGAGACTTCTTGAGATACTGCCTGTGAGGTTGGGCACTTGAAATATATGTTGTTGTCACCTGCTTTAGCTTCCTTTCTAGTGAAACCATAAACCTGGGCATCTATGTGACCTGGAGGACATGGTTTCTTATTTTCCAATGAACATGAGACACCAGTGCTGAATTCTCCCTTTGAAGGTAAACTGTGGCCCCCTGGGGCTAAATGTCTCTAGTGTGGACTATGAAGCCATATGGTCATCCTCTATTTTCGTGGTGTTTCTTGGTGCTGCACTGGAAGTTTGGTATTTGCTTCATGAAATACAAGGAGTTCAACGGGGACACAGTGTGTGAGGGATTTCTGTCACATGTGGTGGGTCAGGGTCTGTAGGAGAATAAAAGAACCAGGCTTCTATTCCACATAGCTTGCCCTCTTGAACATAGCAACCTGATTCTGAACAATGTCCTGAATCCTCTCCATGTAACAAGATGCCTTTACATATAAGGGTCTGCTGGCTTCACCATGTCAGTCACAAGCCATTTGGAAGCCAATGGCATATCCACATGGTCCCACCACTGATGTTTTATCACACACATGCCCACCTTTGCTCTTGGCCCACTAATCAGCAGGATCCAACTTTCTGGCATCTCTGTTAAACACCATTTTCATAAAAACCAGTCAATCAAGGCACTGTCTGGTATACTCATTGTTGGGAAAAGTATAAACGGCAGCCATACCCCAGAAAAAAAAAACCAACATGGCGCCTAAGCACTTCTTCTTCCTACATTCTTCTTTTCTGCAGTGGTGCGAAATGTTCCCGCCCGTGTGAACTCTTCTGCTGGCGCCAATTTCAAACCTTGCTGGCCGGGAATCTTAGCCCCAATAAGAACTAATTCCTAGGCTCCGGAGCTGATATCTGAAAGAACTTGCCAATAAACGGATTGCCTGCCATTTATCTAAGCCCTCCAATCTCCTCCTTAGTTCTATATAAGCACACAGCTTTTTGCAATAAAATTGGAATTCTCCCGGTGAAGTGCCTTTGCGTGGGGAGTTCTTTCATTCTGGTGCCCCGTGTGAGGATATGGGTGAGCTCTTTCCAACAAGAGCCCCGTCCACTGCTCCACCGTGGCACTCTGCCCTGGTCTGCTCTTTTCAGACGCAGGCTTCCTGCACTCACCACTGATTTGTTGTATGTAAGCCTCCCCTGACCCCGGCTCGCCAACTCCCTTCGGGCTACCGCTGGCTTTGTGACCATGATCGTCTGTCACACTCTAGACGCCTGGTAGGGGGGAGGGAATTCCTCCCACTAAGACCTTTACTGGTTGCAGTGGACCCTCTGGTGATCCGTTTCCCTTTGGGGTGTGAGGCTTCTGAGTTTACATGAGAGGGTCTGTGGTTTTTCCTCCTCTGCTGCTGCTGCCGCTGCTGGCTAGAGTTGCTGTTTCCTGCGGGCCTGCTGTGTCTGGCTGAAGCTGCCTCTCTGCTCGGGGAAAACTGAACTCCCATCCTGGAACTGCATTCTGCTGGAGCCGGAGTTCTGTTTTCATTACTTACTTCTTCTGCTGCGTTCGAAAACTTTCCTGATGTCAGGTTGCCCGTGGCTCCGAACCCATTGGGTCTCACAGATCGCACTTCACTGGTGACGATCAGGTAGTGCCCTCTGTATTTCCTCATGATGGCTGGTCATTTTGGGGATGCCCACCTGACCCCCATTCGCCCTGAGCGCTTCCCGGAGTCCGTTCCAGGCCGGGTTTTCTCTTTGTCTCTCTTGCTTACACTTATTCTCTCTCTCTCTCTCTCTCTCTCTCTCTCTCTCTCTCTCTCTCTCTCTTCCATCTCTCCCTGTGACTGTGGACACCTCTTTATCTGTACCTGAAACCTCACCTCTCTAAAGTTTAATAAAAAATCTGGCCACACTCTCCCTCACACCAGACATCAAGCCCAAACTTCTAATCAAATTCTGTACCCAAGATTGGCCTACATATCCACTGGATAATGGCAATCATTGGCCTCCAGAAGGCTCCTTAGATCCAAACCTCCTCTTGGACCTTTTTAATTACTGCCAGCATCTGAAAAAGTGGAGTGAGATTCCCTGTATTGAATGTTTTAGCCTTCTCGCACAGCACCCTGTCTCTGCTCCTCCTGCCCTCCCTCTCAGGTCCTTCTTGCTTGCAAACCCCTCTCTTCCCCTTGTTCTACTCCTGACTTCGCAGATTCTTCCTCATTCGACCCAGCAGATCAACCCCCACCTTATCCCCCAGCCCCAACTGACCCTTCTCTCCCGCAAAATCCTCCTCTTCCTCTGCCTGATTCCACGGATCCTCAACCTTCCATTTCATCCCCCTCCCTTCCCCACTCTTCTGCCTGCTCCACCTCCTCCTCTTCCACAGAGACATTCCCTTCCCCTCCCTCTCCTTCCTGTCCACCGCCTGCCTCTTTCAGTCCTCCTGTTATCAGGTCTAAGGGACTCCTTCCCACGCCCAAGACAATCGCACCCCTTCGTGAGGTAGCTGGTCCCAAGGGTGTCATCAGAGTCCACGTGCCCTTCTCCATGTCGGACATTACTCAGCTAGAGAGGAAGTTAGGCTCTTTCACCACTGACCCCACCACTTACATCGGGAGTTTCAATGGGTACTGCAAGCATATAGCCTCACTCATCATGACATCTACATGCTCTTGGCCAATAAACTTCTCCCCAAGGAAAGGCAATGGTTCTGGGAGCTAGCCCAATCCCATGCTGATGAAAATCATAGGACCAATCATAACCACCCACAGGCCCTCATGCTGTCCCAGAGCAGGATCCCCTATGGGCTTACAGTCTAGTGACCTTTTTACATCCTGCCTCTTGGCGGGACTGAAAAAGTCCACCCGCAAGGCTGTTAACTTTCAAAAGATGCAGGAGGTCATTCAAAGGAAGGAGGAAACACCTTCAGAATTCCTGGATAGACTAACCAAGTCCCTTCAGCAGTACACAAACCTCGACCCAGAAACCCCTGATGGCCGTCATGTCTTAATGACATATATTCTGGCCCAAAGCTACCCTTACATTAAAGCCAAGCTTAAAAAGTTTGAACAGGGCCTGCTACTCCTCAGACCAAAATCCTCGCTGTCACTTTCAAGGTTTTTCATGGTAGAGAGGATGAAAGTGAATTCCGTAGGCAGAGGGCTGAAAATGCCAAATTCCAAATGTTGGCCCAGCTCATTCAGAGAAGGCCATCACCATGCCGTCCCAATATGACCCCCCCTGGAGCTTGCTTCAAATGAGGTAAGGAGGGACATTGGACCAGGAATTGTTCTTCGCCGAGGACACCCTACAACCCCTGCGCAAAATGCCATCAAAGTGGACACTGGGGGGCAGACTGCCCAACAACCCAGAAGGAAGGTTGGTCTGCTGCCCAGCAACCCCAGCCTCACCTGGGCTTGGCAGAGGAGGATTGATGGAGTCCTGGGCCTTCCCTCCAGACTATTACCATCAAGAATCAAGAGCCTAGGGTCACCTTCCTGGTGGATGGACGCTTCATTAACTTCCTCTTGGATACTGGTGCCGCTTTTTCGATTTTGAGGGAGTATTAGGGTCCTACCACACCCTCAAAAACTCCTATTGTCAGGGTAGGAGGTAAAAAGATTTTTCCTCAAACCCCCCCCCAATCATGTTATATGCAGCGATCCCTTTTTTCCTTCACTCACTCCTTTCTTGTTATGAGCCATTGCCCCATTCCCTTTCTGGGAAGGGACATACTCTCACTATTAAAAGTCACCATTCACTTATCAACCCACACCTCTCCTACCTCTCATTTCCTCATGATATTCCTAGGGGCAGATACACCTCCTTCATGCACTCTCCCACGACTATCTAAACCATTTAACCCTGAGGTTTGGGACACAATTACACCCTTTATGGCTAAATGCAGTTCTATTCATATTGTCTTACGGGACCCTTCAAGATATGTTAGTCAACCACAATATCCACTCACAACCACATTTCTCCTTGGATTAGAACACATCATCCAGGATTTATTATGAAAGGGGTATCTTAGGCCTACACACTCTCCTTTCAACACACCCATTCTGGCAGTTAAGAAACCTAACGTGTCCTACAGGCTGGTTCAAGAACTTCGCCTTGTCAACTCCTCTGTGGACCCCATCCACCCGCTAGTGCCCAACCCTTACACCCTCCTCTCTCAGATCCATGCCACTACTACTCACTTCTCAGTCCTAGATTTAAAAGATGCATTCTTTTCTATTCCCCTGTTCTCAGAATCTCAGGATATCTTTGCTTTTTCATGGACTGACTCTCACACCCGCCATTCTCATCAGCTTACCTGGACTGTCCTCCCACAGGGATTCAGGGATAGCCCCCATCTCTTTGGCCAATTTCTTGCCCAGGACCTCACATCCTTTCACCTGACCTGTCCTGACTCTACTCTACTTCAATATGTCTATGACCTTCTTCTATGTAGTCTTTCTGGAACACTCTCAATCCCACACCGCTCAGCTTCATAAATTCCTAGAAGACAAGGGATATAGGGAGTCTCCCCACAAGGCCCAGGTTTCCCAGTCTTCGGTCACCTATCTTGGTTTTTGCGTTACACCCGGGAAAAAGGAAATAACACTGGATAGGAGGCAACTCCTCTGTGATCTTTCAGTGCCCTATACGAAAGCCAAAATACTATCATTCCTAGGATTAGCAGGTTATTTTAGGGCCTGGATCCCAAATTATTCTCTTCTCTCCAAACCCCTGTATGACCTAGCAAAGGGACCCCCTAGTGAATCTCTTGCCTCCTTTCTCATCTACCACTTCCGCAGGCTTCAGCAACTCCTCTTAAAGGCACCTGCCCTTCACCTTCCAGATCTTTCAAGAAGATTTCATCTATATGTCCATGAAAAAGGGGGGCAAGCACTTGGGGTCTTAGGTCAAAACTATGGGCGTACATTTGCACCTGTGTCATATTTGTCCAAGCAACTAGACCCTACCATCCGTGGGTGGGCCCCTTGCTTAAGAGCTCTGGCTACTGGACAAATTTTACACAAAGAAGCCTCTAATCTGACTTTTGGGGCCCCTTGAACTATCCACTCCCCACATCACTTGAAGGATCTTTTAGCTTAAAAGGGCCTTCAAACTCTCCCTACATCCAGATTTCTGTCGCCCCTCACTTCCTTTCTGGAAAACCCTAATATTATTTTCCTCCCCTGCTCTGCACTGAACCCTGCCTCACTGCTCCCAATGACTCCCATGTCTCACATACCAACTCATAATTGCTTGGAAACCTTAGATGATTTCCTCCCCTGTCATTCTTCCATTTCTGAGAGACCACTCAGCAAGCCTGACCTTATCTGGTTTACTGACAGCAGTTCCTTTAGGGAGAACGGAACTCATTACTCTGGATACGCTGTATTTTCAGCCACTGAGATTATAGAGGCCAAAGTTTTGCCTTCAGGAACTACAGACAAGTAGGCTGAACTTATAGCATCCACTCGTGCCTGCCTTCTAGCACAAGGCAAATCCCTCACCCTCTAAACTGATTCAAAATATGTCTTCCATATCTTATTATCCCATGCTGATATTTGAAAGTAGCGAGGCCTACTTACCACCAAAGGTAATGCGATCACTAATTCAGCTTTTATAACCAATCTAATAGAGGCCACTTACCCACCCAGTTGGGAGTTGTCCATTGTAGGTCCCATCAGAAGGACGGCTTTCTTATCACTGAGGGCAATGCCAAAGCTGACCAGGCGGCACGAATGGCTGCTACCACTTTCAATTATGGCCTCCATGGGGGACATATAATGGCCACTTTAGACAGCTCATCTGAAGCCCCTACGTCTTTCAGTAAGAACAAGAATCTTTTCAAGTTCCTTCATACTCTATTCCTTTCCAATTCTCAGTCTTTGACCCTCTTTTTACAGAGTTTCTTTTCCCTCACCCCCTCTGACAAGCCATGCTACAGAATATAGCCTCTAATTGTCAGATCTGTCAGCGGACCAACCCTCATACTCCTTTAAGGCCCAAACCTTTCCCTTTCCACCAAGCCCGGGGACACATTCCCGCTGCTGACTGGCAGGTAGACTTCACCAACATGCCCACAGTATGGCGCACTAAATACCTCCTTGTCTTTGTGGACACTTTCTCTGGTTGGGTTGAGGCATTTCCCACTTCCAATAAAAAGGCTTCCACTGTAGCTTCAATCTTACTGACAGACATCATCCCCAGGTTTGGTATGCCCACTTCCCTACAATATGACAATGGCCCTGAGTTTACTTCTAGGATCACACAAAAGGTCTCTCAAGCCCTCTCCTTCAAGTGGCATTTCAACTGTCCATATTTCCCCCAGGCTTCAGGGAAAGTGGAAAGGGTAAATCGTACTCTAAAGGAAGTCCTTACCAAATTGACAATGGAATTAAACATAGACTGTTTCAAACTCCTTCCCTTGGCTTTGCTTCGAATCAGAGCTCTCCCTAAGAAACCATCTTTACTGTCTCCTTTTGAGATAATGTATGGAAGACCTCTTATAACCCCTGGGTTGGTCATTTCACAAGGACCTCTCACCCGAGATTTGTCTTTGCCTCTCTTGCTCCATCTCCGCTCGGAACTCTGGAAATATCAGGACTGGCTTCTTCCGGACCCAGTCTCCTCTCCAAACACTCCTCCCTTAACACCTGTTAGTCTAGTCTATTATAATACCCCAGAGGAGAAAGAGACTCTTGCCGCAAAATGGGAAGGCCCCTATCCTGTCATTCTCTTTACCCTTACCGCCGCCAAACTCTCCTTACCAGACAACTGTCTCACTCCCTGGATTCACATGTCTAGGTTGAAGCCACATCACCAGGAGGCCCCACCTGCTGAAGACAGGGCCACCCCAGAGGAACTCCAAGAATCACCTACTGAACCTCCCCTTTACTCCTGCTCTCCACACCCATCTCACCCATTTTAGTTGTGGCTCACACGGTTTTCCTTGCAGCCCAATTCCTCTTAAAGAAGGCACAATGAGCTCTCCCAACACCCTAGTCTTCTCTAACTGCTTGTTTTTTGTGCTCTGCTTATTTTCTGTGCTCTGTCAGGACTGGTCTTTACCCTCCTCACCTACCATGCATTTATTCACTTTTCGGGAACAATACTCAGAACATGGCATGCAGAAGGTCTGCGCAGTGGATGCAACTACTTGCTTCATCCACAACTGCACCTCTATTTCCCTAAAATTGTCACCTTCAAGGACCTTCGTCCCTGTTAGCTGGAACTGGCCTTTCATTTGCTTCCTTTTTGATCAAACAAAAGACTATTGTCATTGGTGGCCTGAGATATATAATGGGTGCCCCTATTGGTCATGCATGTTCCATGATGAACGTGGTAGCTATTCTTACCACTCATTTGGTTACCCTGAAGGGTGGACTTCTAGTTACATAAAGTGGCATAAAGGCTCTTCATCCAGTAACAATGGATGGTATACTTTAGATAAACCTGACCCCAAGGCCAAACGATGGGGCTATGTTGAGTTTGCTGTCTATGCTCGGACAACCTCAGTCAGACCCACAGGGTGGATGACTATTGGCCTCACCCTGATTACGCAACCTAAGGCAACCATCCAGGTAGTCGAACACATTAAGGACTCAGAATCAAAACTTCGAGATCATATCCATAGCTCATCCAAAAAGGATTCAGAGCCTTCAACCCTCTCAGGTCCCCCTCCCACATGGCTCAATTTGCTACACCAAACTTTTTGATTATTAAACTCCACCCCTCTTTCTGTGCCTACTTCTCAGTGCTTTCTCTGTGCTTCACTTAGTCGTCCACTTCTAGCAGCAGTCCCATTAGCGGCAGGAAATATTCCAGCAAAACCCTACAATTTCTCTAAAAAGGACAACCCCTACATGTGACACGTATCCCACTGTGGGAAAGTTATTCCACCAATACATTATTTCCTTTCATCTGTTTCCACCTGCCAATAATGAATCCTTTACCCATTTGTTCCTTGAGCTACAGCACTCCATAGAGCCCTGTGTTTATGCAACCTGGACATTTCCTCTGGTGTAATGGTTCTTTAAGTACCTCAACCATCAATGTCTCTGGCGCCTGTTTCTTGGTTACTGTAGTTCCTCAGCTATCTTTGTATACTCCCACCGAATTCTGACAGTTGGCCCTACCTTCCCGCACCCGTAGGGTAGTCTTTCTGCCGGTTCTGGTAGGCCTCATTTTAACAACCTCAGTGACAGGTCTCAGACTCTCTGGTGGAGCTATAGGTCATGCTCTATGGGATCCAATGACCTTCAACAAAAACTGCAGGAAACACTCAATACCATGGCTGAGTCTCTGGGTTCCTTGCAGCGGCAGGTTACTTCATTGGCACAAGTGGCTTTACAGAACCAAAGGGCAATTGATCTTCTCACTGCAGAAAAAGGGGTTACATGCCTATTCCTCAGAGAGGAATTTTGCTATTATGTTAATGAATCTGGGCTAATAAAAAAAAATGTTGTAAAATTGCAGGAATTATCGACCCAATTGCTCAAACCTACCTCCTCCAATCCCATAACGGGGTTCTTCCAATCCTATCTTGCCATGTACTTACTACATATCTTGGGTCCCCTTATTTGGATGCTCCTTTTTTGTGCTCTCTTGCCCTGCATAATGAAGTGCCTTCAAACCCAACTGCATAAAATTCCTAATCAAACTTTCAACCAGCTTTTGCTTAGTCACTACCAGCCTCTGATGACCGATGAATCCCCAACATCTCCAAGAGAACAGTTCACTCAGTGATGAAGCTCACTACCAGGCACGATGGAATGCAATGGGTATTAGACAGCGGGAGACAACGAGCTCGGAGAACCTCTTAATCTGCCATCCTGGATTCATAGTCTTTACCACTTCTAAGCTTTCTCATGGCCCTTGGCCTCTTCTATGTCAGTCCCCCCACATGGAACTTCTGCCAAAAATTGACAATTGCTTTAATTTTTATCTTCATTCTGTTTTTATTCGCTCTGATCTTCTTCAGGTGCTGGCGACACCATGTCCAGGCAACGCTTCCAGTATTTCCTTGAGTCTCTGTTACAGGACCAGTGGCTGATACCAACAATCTCTTCCATCCAGGACTGGTTCCATGCCATCGACATCTTTGGCTTCAGGGAACATTCATTGACTTCACCCCTATGAAAATAGCTGTCTATAGCCACTGAGTTTTATTTCTGGCTGCCATGATATCCCCATACCTGCCCCCTGAGCATTCCTCCACTTCTCTTTCTAGGCCACACACCAGCCCCACACAGCAGGAAGCAGCCAGATCTGACAAACGACGCCCCACTTCCTAAGAAAACAAAAAGGGTGGAATGTTGGGACAGGAATAAATGGCAGCCATACCGCAGAGAAAAACCCCAACATGGCGCCTAAGGACTTCTTCTTCCTACCTTCTTCATTTCTGCAGTGGTGCAAAAAGTTCCCGCCCTTGTGAACTCTCCCGCCAGCGCCAATTTCAAATCTCGCTTGTGGGGAACCTTAGCCCCAATTAGAACTAATTCCTGGGCTCTGGAGCTGATATTTGAAAGAACTTGTCAATAAACGGGTTGCTGCCATTTATCTAAGCCATACCATCTCCCCCTTAGTTCTATATAAGCACACAGCTTTTAGCAATAAAATTGGAATTCTCCCGGTGAAGTGTCATTGCGTGGGGAATTATTTCACTCATGTTCAGCAACAGGATATCCAAAGGTTCTCCAGTGCCACCTGGTAATGGGAATTTCAGAAATTTGATAGTATTTATTTAGCCATTTTTGAAGGATGAAGTTGGAGTCACTGTGCGTTTCAATTAATGCAGGAACCATTATGTGGTGAGGAAGCTCATTTAAATGAAATCTCTGGAGAAATCTCACAGGCAAGGCTTCCCAAAAAGTGGCCAAAAGGTCACATGAAGCCAGGATCATTGAGGTCTACAATATGAGTTCCATTTGTGTTTAGACTCTCAATTATGGCTGCCAAGTCTTTCAAAATAAAATCATGTGATATCCTGGCTGAGATTCTCACTGCACTGTGGAAAGACACCCTGGCCCTCGATCTCAGTTTTCAAGGGCGCATCTCATGCGTGGCCTCCTAAAATCCCAACACATTTCATGGCAATACTTCTTTGAGGTAAATTCCAGAACTCAGTCTCTAAGAGGAATCATGCCAGAATTCAAGCCCAGGTGGATCCAGTTATCTCTTCCAACCGCCAAACAAATGACCACAATTAAAACCAATCACTCACACATGGCCCTCATCTTCTTCCATATAGACACTTATCATAACCTCTGGCTGGAGTTTTTCATGAGGGGTGCAGCCCAAGAACGTGTCAAAAATAAGCTCCCTTGCCCCTCATTTGCCTAAAGTCAAGGTGGCCTGGACACCCATCCGGTGAACCAGGAGTGATCAGATAGGCCAGCTGTTAATACTGCTCTGCATCTCCAATTTGAGGCCTACTGACTGTCAGGTATAGATTCTTTATATGATTTGGAGCCATGAGAAAACCCAAAAACCTATGGGTTAGCCTCTGCAGGGCTGTGCATAACTCATTTGAACCAAAGGATCCGTATTCTCACTTGATGGTGGTCAGGAACCTTACAAATGAATGTGAGAGACTTCATTCACAATAATTGCTCTTTTGGCCATTTTGGTTTTGGATGCACACATGGGATCTCTCTTTACATCCATCAGGTGCTGAGAATCTAAGCCACAACCTCACACAGGGTCAAGAGGCTGATTCAGACACATCCCTTTCCAAAGCAATTAAGCAAAGAGCCACAGGTGATGCCCATTCATTTCCATTTGAAAACTGTTTTCTTCAGGCTTCACAAAGGGGTGGCCTGAGGCAAAGACCTTCCTGACATTCAGGGAAACAGAACAATTGATAAGCAAAAGGCCGAAAGCATGGTTTCTCCACTGAGACTTTCTTGGTCACACTGATATCTGAGTTTTCTGAGATGCTCGCCATTCCCTTCAGCTATCCAGGACATGGCAATGTCACAGAGCTTGGAGGTGGTACATATTTTGGACACAAAACCATGAGACTATTCTGGAGAGTGGTGAGAATTCTGGAAGAAACAGGAACTTAGGAAGGTAGCAGGTGTTGCCCATGGATAAGGCAAGCTGCAGTCCATTCATAAATTGGGCAGGATGAATGCCGGGAATCTTTCTACTATACAGGACATATCAATTGTTGCATTCTATTTTCTAATGTCTACAACCACGGACACAGTGGGATACACAGAAATAGAAACACTTGCCTTGTCCAACGACTTACTAGAAGAAGACCACTCCAAATCAAACAAACCGTCTTTCCTACCTATTCTCAGATCATGAGACAAAACCACAAAATCACACCCACCCCACAAAGACACCTCCTTCCCCCATGTAACTCTGTGACTATCCGGAGTTTCCTCTGAGTGGTGGGCCATACTATGTTCCCCCAAAATGCCCTGTCCTATCTCAGATCTGGTCTCCTTGGCCAACTCTGTGAAGTTGTCAGGAGCCTGCGGTGAACCACTACCTACTTTCTCAGGAAAGGCCCCTATTCAGAGCTCTCCTGGTATTTGGCCATCCTCACATATGTAGGTACCAAGAAAGACTGACACTCTCCTTGGTAAATTCAAACAAGTGAGCCTACTGGGTCTGGGAATGGACTGGCTCCGGGTGCCTGGCTTCCTGGATCCCAAGTTAAGAGAGTTCCATCACCAAGGAAGTGAGGTAGATCACTTCTTCAGGAACTGAATGAGGTCATTGCCTTGACAACCACTTTGTCCTGACAGTTGCTTTCAAGAGTCCCATGAGATGGAGGCTGCCCCTACTTCCTGGGACACTTTCACAAGTTAGAATGGTATATAAACCATGGGCACCCGGGAACAGCTCTCCACCTAGGACTGTTTTGGTCCATCTTCTCTACATTAAGAAGAGAGAGGCTGATTCATACACATCCATTCATGCTGACAAGGTTGTTTCCCATTGAAGATGACTTTTCTCTCTCAGGTCTTTCGTAGCTGCCTACATCTTCTCAAGGGATCATTTCTGCATGGACCTTTGATGTTCTCAACAGGTGGAACATGCCCTACATTCCTGTATTTTAAGAGCAACCCTGTCCCTGCTGTTCTGTAAAGTTCGATTGAGAGAACAGTGTATGGTTTGGGTTAGTAACATGTTCAATTTGGGGTTAGGAATCCTTCTGCATGACGAATAATGGTATTGGGAAACTATGATACTTACAAGAATATATAGGTGAAATATAAGTATAAAAACAGAAATCTAGGGAAGATATGAAGTCCAGAAGGGCATTGGGCCCTTAATTGGCACACTTAGCTTTGAATTATTTTCTGCAAAAATGTCTCAGATAAATCTATATACAATGGCATAGGAGCTTGTACCTTGGATGATTGAATGTCGAATAGAACACCCACTCAAAAAGGGATTGTCGGTAGGATTAGAAAGATAGTCAGTAGGTTTACAAAGAAGAGTGAGAATAGGATTTAGACCAAAAGTTCTTAAGCAATAGGGTTTCAGGTAGACAGTGAATGTAAATGTCAGCACAAGTGAAGAGTCAGTCACAATGATGAACAGGGGAAAATATGTAGGAAAATAGATATAAATAGAGACATTACTAAATCAGGCAAAGTATAAAGTGAGTGATAGGATTAGACATTTTCAACAGGCTTGAGGTTGAATATATAATCTTAGAAAGAAACAAAAATGTAGTCACCAATAAGATTGACATTTGAGAGCATTAGGCCACCTGGACATGGAAGGTTTTAGTAATCCATGCTCACTTTCCATTTAGGCTCTGGTACAACCTTAAGGGTGACCTTTGATTTTTTTGTCCAGAATATTACTGTGATAAAATGTATATATAGATCAGGTGACATGAGTAATTCTTCCACCATTTTTTGAGGAATATTTTGAAAACGTATAAATTAGTATTGAGGGTAAAAATAGGTGTACCCTGTGTCTATGAATATAGAGATAATGCATGAATAGACCATACAGTTAATAAATAATATAACTGGTTCCACTTTAAATAATGTATTGAATTGATATCTGAAAATACATAAGAAATCATATATTGATATATAATCATTCATAACAACTAGTTATACGTCTAATTGTAATCCTAGCGTTATGGTTTATCATGAAGAGTGAGTGAGTTTTGCTTCAAAAGTGATTATGGAAATCAAAAATAATGTGTTTGGAAAGAAGTCTCATGAAAAGACCAGTTTGAAACATGGCGGAACACGTGTTTTCTGAAGCAGAAAGTGATTGAAAGTGAAATAAATGCCTATAAATTTGTGAACTTGTGGATGAAATATATATCCAATAATGTGCATAAACTGAAGAAATAGTAATGTACTAGTTTTCAATAAAAATGAACTTCAAAATACTTATCATGTCCCATAGGAATCTACTTGCATTGATGTGAAAATGGATCAGTTACTGTAGAAATATTAGGATTTATATGCACCATTCACTGAAGTTAGTTTTCAATACTAGGAAAAAAATACGTATATCAGGTGAATGAATATTTCTGAGAATAATCTTGTGAAAAGTTGATTATAAATCCACATACATAATCATGAATGAATTTAGGGAGTGTATAATAAGACACATATATTAAATATTTTGAAATATCTGGAGAGAAAATATATATATATATATATATATATATATATATATATATATATATATATATCCACACACAGATTTTAAAAATTAGCAATATATATGCCAATCGAATTACACCGTGAAATATGAATCATCCACAGATCCAAAAATATTCATTTTACTGGATATGGATTTATGTATAACTTTTTTCAACTAGGAAGCTCACCCATAGGTTGAATTTTCAGGTCAAACAGCGTTTAAGAGGAGTGATCTCTTCTCACACTTTGTATCTGCCAAGTCATGTAACTCACAAGAATGTACGTGTGATACCAGGTAGGATTCTATATGTGCATATAAAAATACATGTGCTGAATAGAATACAGAGAAAGGGAGACAGGAATTCACATATTTGTTAACTTTAAAAGCACATGGAAAACTATTTCAACAAAAAATTGACTAGATTTATAACTCCTACCCTATATAATGCAAAAGGCAAGTCCAAGTATACAACATGCCTCCTCTGAACTGCTTGTATTTCTATTCTGTTTCCGTAATTTTTCTCCATTATATTAGGATTAGTATTCAGAATCTAGCAGGGCATGTGTTAGTGTCAGGATTCAGTATTTCAAATGTAAAATAGAAAAATGAATCCAATGTGTATGCAAATATGTGCTAAACAAAATCTTCCCACTCTCATCCAGAACAATTCCTTGACATTTTTTTCGCCCAAAGTAAGACACAATTAGAGGAGAAGAGTAATAAAATCTGTGAATAATATGCTCAGGAGTTTACAACCTTGGAAGTGGTAGAGGAGTTTCCCTAGTATGGGACAGGGTAAACACTCCATAAACATGGAGCTCTGCTGGCCTAAATACTTCTTGAGAAACTGCCTCTGAGTTTGGGCACTTGAAATATATGTTGTTGTCAGGAGCTTTAGCTTCTTTTTAGTGAGACTATCAAAGCTGTGTCTGCATCTATGTGACCTGGAGGACATGGTTTCTTATTTTCCAATGAACATGAGGCAGCAGTGCTGAATTCTCTCTTTGTAAGTAAACTGTGGCCACTGGGGGCTAAGGGTATTCCCATGTGGACTGGGAAGCGATTTGGTCATCCTCCACTTTTCGTGGTGTTTCTTGCTGCTGCACTGGGACTTTGGCATTTGCTTCATGAAATAAAAGAAGTTCAACTGGGACACAGTTCTGGAGGCAATTCTTTCATGTGTGGTTGGTCAGGGTCTGCAGGAGAATGCACCAACCAGGCTTCTATCCCACATAGCTTGGCCCCATGTCCATAGTAACCTGATTCTAAACATTGCCCGGAAACATCTCCATATAACCAGAAGCCTTTACATGGAAGGGTTTGCTGGCTGCACCATGTAAGTCACAAGCCATTTGGGATCCAATGGCAGATCCACATGGCCCCACCACAAATTTTTTATCACACACCTGCCTACCACTGCTCTAGGCCCACTACTCAGCAGGTTCCAACATACTGGCATCTCTGTTCTACACCATTTTCATGAAACCCACTCAATCAAGGCACTGTCTTGCATATTTACGATCAGCAACAGGACATCCAAAGTTTCTCCAGTGCCACCTGGTCATGGGAATTTCAAAAATTTCATGGTATTTATCTAGGCATTTTTCAAGGATGACGTTGCAGGCACTGTGGGTTTCAATTCATTCAGGAACCTTTAAATGGTGAGGAAGCTCATTTCAATGAATGCTCTGTAGAACTCTCACAGGCAAGGCTTCCCAAAGAGTGGCCAAAATGTCACATGAAGCCAGGCCTATTGAGGTCTACAATGTGACGTCCATGGGTGTTGTGACTCTCAACAATGGCTGACAAGTCTTTCAGAATTAAATCATGTGATCTTCTGGCTGAGATACCCAGGGCTCTGTGGAAAGCCACCCTGGGCCTAGATCTCAGTTTCCAAGGGTGATTCTCATGGGTGGACTCCTAAAATACCAACAAAATTCATGGCAATACTTCTCTGAATTCAGTCTCTAAGGGGAATCACACCAGAGTTCAAGCCCAGGTGGTCCCAGTCATGTCTTCCAACCGGACACAAATGACCAAAATTAAAACCAAAACCCTCCCATATGGCCCTCATCTTCTTCCATATAGACACTAATCACAACCTCTGGCTGAAGGTTTCCATGAGTGGCGGAGTCCAAGAGAGTGTCCAAAATAACTCCCTTGCCCCTCATTGGCGTAAATTCAGGGTGGTCTGGACACCCTTCATGTGAAACAGGAGTGATCAAATATGCTAGACGTTAATACTTCTATGCTTCTCCAATTTGTGGAAAACTGAGTGTCAGGTATATATTTTTATGTGATTTGCAGTCATGAGAAAACACAGGCTCCTCTGCAGGTCTTTGAAGAACCCATTTGACCCAAAGGATCCCTATTCTCACTTGATGGAGTTCAAGAACTTTAAAGAGGAAGGCGACAGACTTCATCCACAAGGACTGCTTTTTGGCCATTTTGGTTTTGGATGCACACATGGGATCTTTCTTTACATCCACCACGTGCTGAGTATCTAAGCCACAACCTCACACAGGGCCAAGAGGCTGATTCAGACACATCCCTTTTCAAAGCAATTAAGCAAAGAGCCACAGGTGATCCATATTCATTTCCATTTGAAAACTGTTTTCTTCAGGCTTCACAAAGGGGTGGCATGAGGCAAAGACCTTCCTGACATTCAGGGCAACAGAACATTAGGTTAGCAAACGGCCCAAAGCAGTGTTTCTCCACTGAGACTTTCCTGGTCACACTGATATCTGAATTTTCTGAGACGCTCGCCATTCCCTTCAGCTATCCAGTACATGGCCATGTCACAGAGCTTGGAGGTGGTACATAACTTGGTCACAAAATCATGAGCCTATTCTGGAGAGTGGCCAGAATTCAGGAAGAAAACAGGAACTTAGGAAGATAGCAGGTGTTACCCATCCATAAGGCAAGCCGCATTCCTTTCATACATTGGGCAGAAAGAATTCTGGTAAGCTTTCTACTAGCCTGGACACATCCTTTGATGCATTCTCTTTTCTAATGTCTACAACCATGGACACAGTGGGATACACAGACATAAAAACACTCGCCTTGTCAAATCACTTGTTAGAAATCGTCCACTCCAAACCAAACAAACTGCCTTTCCTACCTATTCTCAGAACATGAGACAAAATCACAAACACACACTCACACCCACAAATTCACCTCCTTTCCCAAAGTAGGTCTCTGACTATCGGGTGTGACCTCTGACTGGTGGGCCATACTATGTTCCCATCAAATGGCCTGTTCTGTCTCAGATCTGGTTTCCTTGGCCAACTCTGTGAAGTTGTCAGGAGACAACGGTGAGCCACTTCCTGCTTACTCAGGAAAGGCCACTCTTCAGAGCTTTCCTGGCATTTGGCCATCCTCACATCAGTAGATACCAAGAAAGACTGACTCTGTCTTTGGTAAATCAAAAGAAGTGAGACCACTGGGACTGGGCCTGGGACTAGATTTGTGTGCCTGGATGCCTGGATCCCACGTTCAGAGAGTTCCATCACCAAGAATGTGAGGTGAGGTCACTTCCTTCAGGAACTGAATGAGGTCAATGCCTTGGCAAGCACGTTGTCCTAACATTTGCTTCCAAAGGTCCCATGAAATGGAGGCTGTCCCTAATTCCTTTGACACTTTCACAAGTTAGAATGGTATATCAAACATTGGTAACCGGGAACAGCTCTCCACAGAGGCCTCGTTTGGTCCTTCTTCTCTACATAAAGAAGAGAGAGGCTGATTCAGACACATCCCTTCATGCTGACCAGGTTGTTTGCAATGAAAGATGACTTTTGCTCTCTCAGTTCCTTCATAGGTGCCTACAACTTCTCTAGGGATCATTTGCGCATAGACCTTTGAGTTTCTCAGCAGTTGGAAGATCCCCTAAATTCCTGTATTTTAAGACCAACTCTGTCCTTGCTCTTCTCTAAAGTTAGATTGAGGGAACAGTGTATGGTTACGGTTAATAACAGGTTTGATTTGGAATAGAAATCATTCTGCTGGATGAATAATGGTATTGGGAACCTGCGATATTTTCAAGAATATATAGGTAAAATATATGAATCTGAAAACAAAAATCTAGGTAAGATTTGAAGCCCAGAAGGGCATTGGGCCCTTGATTGGGTATTAAGCATAGGACCTTGTAACTTGGATGATTGATTTTCAAAGAGAACTTCCAGTCAAAATGGATAGTCAGTAGTATTAGGAAGATAGTCGGTATGTTTATAAAGGAGAGTGAGTATAGGATTTGGACCAAAAGTTCTTTAGCTATAGGGTTTCGGGTATTGAGTGAATGTAAATGTCAGCACATGTGAAGAATTAATCACAATGATGAACTGGGGGAAAATATGTAGGAATGCAGATATCAATAGAGACTTTAGGAAATCTGGCAAAGTATAGTTGGTAGTGAAATGTTAATAAAATAGATTCTTGTCACTTCCTGTTTTTCTGTATGCTTAATAAAACACTGTTGAAATCTTGAGAAGTGATTTCTAATCTTTTTCCCAGAATGTGCTGTCCCCAACTGCCAAACTTCAGAATGTACTCCCTCACCCAGTTGCACGCAAACTGCTCACCCGCCCAGGCCCATCAATAAACTTTCCTCCCTGCCCTCTTCAAGGAAAGTATATAAGCTCTGCTTAAGCTGTTCTCAGGGTTCTCTGCTCTATTCAAATGAGCTCTGAGCCCCAGCATGCTGGACCCCCAATAAACCCTTTGTTTTTGCATGAGAGAGTCTCTTGGTGGTCTCTTCCCCCAATGCTCTTCCGATATTTATATATGGAGGTTCCACCGAAATCCAGCAGTGGTGAACGAGAGACCCCAATGGGCTACTCTCAGGGTAAGTAAGGCACCTCTTTCTGGTTTCAGGTTTCAGGTTAGGGCTTGGCAAAATGGCTGTCGATGAAGTGTGTGAGCTCTCTTTGATGGTGGCTGGCAGACGTGTCACAGAGCCACAAGCCAAGTCCCTGGGGGACGCCACAGAGGACTCCGGAATCGAGGAATAATAGTCTCCTCGACTCAGTGATACTTTGTTTCAGATTCGGTATTGCCAGCCCATCGGGTTTTGCCACCTGCTCAGTCTTGGTCTCAGTGTTGGACGTCCATTGCCTGTCTTTATTGTTTTCTCTTGTCTGTGTCCTGTGTCGTTGCTTTTACTGTTTGTGTATCTTTCATTATGGGACAGATCACTTCAATGCCTCTGTCCCTGACCCTTGATCTATGGACCAAAGTCCGCTTAAGGGCTCAGAATGTTTCTTTTTCAGTAAAACGCTGGACCTGGCAGACTCTGTGTGCCACAGAATGGCCCACCTTTGGATTCTGATGGCCCCTAGAAGGATCTTTCTACTTCCCACTAATTTAAAAAGACAGAGATATTGTCTTACAGCCAGGGCCACATAGCCATACTGATAAACAGGAATATACCTTAACTGGGCAGGACCTCTGCAAATCTCCTCCTCCGTGGGTGAAGCCTTTCCTTGCTGTGTCCCCGTTCCTACTCCTTCCCCCACGATCTCTCAACCCCTCTGCTCCTCCTCCTCCTCCACCCTCTGTTCTCCCTGAGTCACAAGATTTGACTCTACTGGACTCTCGTTCCCCTCCTTATCTTCTACCCTTGTCCCACAACCCCCAACACCCTCTAAGTGATTCTCCAGCTGCTGACTCAGCCTCTCCGCAATTGGAGGAAGCTAAGCCAGCCCAGGGCCCCCCAGATAACTCCCCTGCGTCACACACAGCCCCTCCTCCCCTGGAGGAAGCTGGAGTTGCTAAAGGAACTCGCTGGTGGCAAATGATTGAAAACCCTGGAACTCCCGTGTTGCTTCCCTCCATCCCTAAGGACCAATGATTGACGATGGCCATAGGGAAAAAATGCAAGCCTACCAGTATTGGCCTTCTCCTCTTCAGACCTATATAAATGGAAAAATAACAATCCTCCTTTTACCGAGGACCCAACCTGGCTCTCAGGTCTGGTGAAGTCATTGATGTTTTCACACCAACCTACTTGAGATGACTGCCAACAACTCCTAGGGACTCTCTTCATGACAGAGGAACAAAAGAGAATCCTCCTGGATGCTAGAAAAAAGTATCCTCGGACCAAATGCGTGACCGACAAAACTTCCCAATATATTCAAAGCCGGCTTTCTCTTGAAACGACCCAACTGGGACCCCAACACCTTTGAAGGTAGGGAGCATCTGTCCACTTATCGCCGGGCTCTAATAGTGGGTATCTTAGTGGCCGCTAGGTGACCAACTAATTTGGCCAAGGTAAGAGAGATTATTTAAGGGCCTGATGAATCTCCCTCTATGTTCCTAGAGATAATTATGTAGGTATATAAGAGACATACTCCTTTCGATCCTCAGGCAGAGGATCAAAAGGCATCTGTCACAATGGCCTTTATTGGGAAAGCTGCCCTGGATATTAAAAGAAAGTTACAATGCTTAGATGGATTACAAGATATGACTTTGAGGGATTTAGTCAGAGAACCCGAGAAGGTATACTTTAAGAAAGAAACTGAGGAAGAGAAGGGAGCTGAGTGAGGATAAAAGAAACAAAAGACAGACTAAGGCATTGACTAAGGTCCTGGTCACAACAACAAATAGGCCAGAAACTAAGAAACAGAGAGACAGGAAGGGATACCTGGGCACACACTAGAGGCCACCCCTGGCCTCAGATCAATGTGCCTACTCTAAAGAAAAAGGACACTGGGCCAAAGAGTGCCCTAGAAAGAGACAGCCATGCCAGCCAGATATTCTGACTCTGGAGTAATACTAAGAAAGTCCGGGCTCAGATCCTCTCCCTGACCTCAAGGTAACTTTTGAAGTGGAGGGGAACACAATAAACTTTGAAGTAGATGCAGGGGGAATATACTCAGCCCGTAAGGCCCATTGGGCCCTCTACTGAATAAAAGGTCTCTAATTCAAGAGTCTAACAGAAGTAAATATCGGGCTTTGACAACTACGAGGACCATGGACCAGGGAAAAGGAAAAATCCATCACTCCTTCCTAGTAATCCCTGGCCACATTGATAGGCAGAGTTCTGCTCACCAAGCTCTGGGCCAAAATAACTTTTAACCCTGAAGGCCCCCAAGTGGAATTTTTTAATCCTTCAGTAACTACTCCTATAATCATGGCTCTAACTATGTCAGTAGCAAATGTTCATCAACTCACTCACCTTTGTTCAAAGAAACTGCATTCATTCGTGAAGGATCAAGAACACAGTTTTCCACTAACCTACTCACAGCAAAAGGAAATAACTGAATGGGTAACAAAAGCCTGTCAGGTCCATTAATTGGTTAAAGCTTACACTTCCAAGCTTCCTGCAGGAAAGCACCTATGAGGAACCAGACGAGGACATTTCTGGGAAGTGGACTTTACTGAAATTAAGCCAGTAAGGTATGGACTTAAATAACTCCTAGTCTTTGAACATACATTTTCAGGATGTATTGAAGCCTTCCCCACACACACACAAAAAAAAAAGAAATAAAAAAGAAGAAAAAAGAAACATTGCAAATGGTTGTAAAGAAGATCCTGGAAGATATTTATTCTCCACTTGACGACCAGTAGTCTTAACCCTCATCAGCCCCTTAAGCTGCGATGGCTGATCACAAATCCTACTGGACACGAAGTATGGCCTATCTCGAATACAGCCAGCTTACGAACCTGGTGGCCATCTCTCCACCCAGTCATTTGTCAGCTGGCTATAGGTCTTTCCTATTGGGATATCCCTGATTAACAGGATCCCACTAAAATTCCATTAAATCCTTTCCGTACCATAGATAATGGAAACAAACATTATAGATGTAGGGACACGTGAGCCAGATGCAGGTTGGCTAGCCTAGATTACTATGTTTGCCCGGCAGACTATCAAAGCCACAAACAGTCACGGCTGTGGGGGGGGAGAGCAGACTTCTATTGTAAGTCATGGGGATGTGAGCATACAGGGACTGTCAGATGGAACCCAAACTCCTCATCAAATTCTGTACACAGCATTGGCCATATTACGAATTAGATAACCAAAACCGATGGCCCCCAGAGGGGTCTCTAGATCCTCAAATTCTGTGTGACCTTTTTAACTTCTGCAAGTGCTCAAAAGGGTAAAAGGAGATTCCGCTATGTGGAGGCCTTCTCTCTCCTTTGCTCACATCCTGAACTATGCTTCTCCAATAGATGCTCACCCTCAGCCTTGTGCTCTAGACTCTCTGCTGTCACTCCCACCTCAGCAACTTGATTTCTCCCCTCCAATATCTAGATCAAAAACCCAAATCTCGACTGGTTCTCAGACCATTGCTCCCTTGCTGAGGTTGCAGGTACTGAGGTACCACTCCATTCACTCACTCCTCTCCTCTCCTGTCAGTGCCCGCACCGGGTCCCACCCAGTCCTCTTACCACCTAATGCAAAGCTCAAACCCGCTGAGAAGAATCCTCAGACCCTAATACAAGATGTAATGAAAATGGCCTTTAATGTTGCTTTGTCATCACTAAAAACAGGTTACTAAGAATTTAAAGTCCCTCACAGGCTTTTTGGAATCTCACTCCCGTCTCCCCCTCTGTTCTATCTGTTCTACTGCTCAAGTTTTTGTTGCTATTAAGATCCCAAAGCCCTCTCCCAATATTCTTTTACATCTCTCCTTCCTCATTCTCAGATCCACAGAGCTGCTCTTATCCCTGCCTTCCAAATTTTCCCCCTCTGTACCAGGCCCACAGAAAAGTCTTAACTGACCTTCTCCAGAAGTCTTCACCATGGCTGATTTAGGACTTTCAGCAAAAGAGTCCCTATAAAAGAGTTCACTGTAGATAAACTTCCTATTTTTGTGTTGCCCTGGTCTCCTTGGCAACTGGCTAAAAAATTCAGCACTCCTGATCTAGACACACCCTTACTAGTTTTTCACAAAATATTTGGAAAAAAGTCCTCTGGCCTTGAGCTGGGGCTTCACAGAGATGGCTACATTTCTAAGATAAAGAAGTTACAAACTGGGCTGTATGGAAACAGCTGGAAGGGGGAAAAAAAGAAAGGGAAGACACCTCCACCCAGGTGTCCTTGAAAAGTTAACTTGCCCAAACTGAGGAAAAAACAGAAACAAAAACTGCTTTTTGTGAACTTCTGCAGACTGTGAACTTCTGAGCCCCTTCCCTTACGTGTTGGGTACAAAATTCTGAAACTACGTAACTTGGGTTTCAGGGGATTAATTGATAACAACAGAAGTAATGCCCTCTGAATCTGGTTGAAACCAAAAAAGACTGGTTCCGTGTCTTTGGTGCTATCTTAGGTGCCTTGCCTTGTCCGTCCCTACAACAGTATAATTCTATATACTTAAACATTGTTTATGTTTTCATGAAATGGTCAACAGATGTGATTAATTGTGAAATGGTGCAGATGTTTCCCAGAGTGCTCTATCATGACGCAGGTTCATCTGAAGATCAAAGAGGGGGACATACAACCCGGTTCCACTGGGAACATATGTCCCTCACCTTAGCCATTCTATTACGAATAGGAGTTGCTGCAGGGTTGGGCACAAGAACCACTGCTCTGGTCCATGGGACACAACAAGTGACCCAATTAGAAGCAGCAATAGATCAAAACTTAAAGATTTTACAAACCTCCATCACAGCTTTGCAGGAATCTTTAACCTCTCTCTCTGAAGTTGTTTTACAGAACAGTCGAGGGTTGGACCTCCTTTTCATGACAGAGGGGGGCCTTTGTGCTTCTTTGAGGGAAGAATGTTGTTTTTATGTCGACAATACTGGAGTTGTAAAAAAATCTATGAGTAAATTAAAAAGATGCCTTGAAGAGCAACAACGAGAGAGAGAGGCACAAAAAGGGTAGTTTGAGTCTTTTTTTACACAGTCCCCCTGGTTAATTACGTTTTTATCAACCCTGGCTGGTCCAATAATAATCCTCATAGTATTACTAACTATAAAACCCTGTTTCCTCAACCATGTAATTTCTTTTCTCCAAGCTCAAATTGGACAAATTAAAATTATGGTAATACCCCACTAGCAGACATAGAATGTGACACCCCACAAAGATCACTTTTATGATTAAAAGTAGCCAGAAAAAGAAGTGGGGAATGAAAGGTTAATAAAATATGTACTTGTCACTTCCTGTTTTTCTGTACACTTAACGAAACACTGTTGAAATCTTGAGAACTCTTTGCTAATCTTGTTGCCAGAATGTGCTGTCCCCAATTGCCAAACTGCAGAATCTACTCCCTCACCCGGTTGAATAGAAACCTGAACTGTACTTGGATCATTGAATGTAGAAGAGAACATCCATTCAAAAAGTTATAGTCAGTTGGATTAGAAAGATAGTCAGTAAGTTTAGGAAGAAAAGTGAGTATAGGATTTGGAACAAAAGTTCTTTAGCAATAGGGTTTTGGTTAGAGAGTCAATGTAAACGTCAACACAAGTGAAGAGTCAGTCACAATGATGCACAGGGCAAAATATGTAGGAAAGCAGATATCAATAGAGACATTAGGAAATCAGGAAAAGAATAAAGTGAGTGATGGGATTAGATATTTTCAACAGGGTTGAGGATGAATATATGAGCTTAGGATAAAACAAATATGAAGTCAACAATAGGATTGACATTTGATAGCATTAGCGTAGCCCAAGACAGTGTCCAAAATAAGCTCTGTTGCCCCTCATTTGCCTAAATTCCCAGTGGCCTGTACACCCTTCCTGTGTACCAGGAGTGATCAAATAGGCCTGCCCTTAATACTGCTCTGCTTCTCCAATTTGAGTCCTACTGAGTGTCGGGTACAGATTCTTTATGTGAATTGGAAAGATGAGAAAACTCAAGCACCTATTGGATAGCCTCTGAATACATTTGAAGAACTCATTTGACCCAAAAGATCCCTATTCTCACTTGATGGAATTCAGGAACCTTACAGAGGAAGGCAAAATACTTCATCAACAATGACTGCTCTTTTTGCCATTTTGGATTTTATGCACCCATGGGATCTTTCTTTAGATCCATCAGGTACTGAGAATCTAAGTCAAAGAATCACACTGGGCCAAGAGGCTGATTCACACACATCTCTTTCCAAATCAATTAAGGAAAGAGCCAAAGGTAAAGCATATTCATTTCCATTTGAAAAATCTTTCCTTCAGGATTCACAAAGGGTTGGCCTGAGACAAAGACCTTCCTGACTCTCAGGGCAACAGAACAATAGGTAAGCAAATGGCCCAAAGCAGGGATTCTCCACTGAGACTTTACTGGTCACACTGATATCTGAGTTTTCTGAGATGCTCGCCATTCCATTCAGCTATCCAGTACATGGCCATGTCACAGAGCTTGGAGGTAGTACATATCTTGGACACAAAACCATGAGCCTATTCTGGAGATTGGCCATAATTCAGGAAGAAAACAGCAACTTAGGAAGGTAGCAGGTATCGCCCATCAATAAGGCAAGCCGCATTCAATTCATAAATTGTGCTGGATGAATGCTGGGAAGCTTTCTATGAGACAGGACACATCCATTGATGCATTCTCTTTTCTAATGTCTACAAGCACGGACACAGTGGGATACACAGACATAGAAACACTTGCATTGTCAAACGACTTACTAGAAACAGTTCACTCCAAACCAAACAAACCGCCTTTTCTAAATATTCTCAGAACATGAGACAAAACCACAAACCCACACCCGCAATGGCACCTCCTTCTCCCAAATAGGTCTGTGACTCTCCGGAGTGTGCTCTGACTGATGGGCCATACTATGATCCTCCGAAATGGCCTGACCTGTCTCAGATCTGGTCTTCTTGGCCAACAATGTGAAGTTGTTAGAAGCCAGGAGTGAGCCACTTTCTGCTTTCTCAGGAAGAGCCCCTCTTCCGAGCTTTCCTGACATTTGGCCATCCTCACATCAGTAGGTATCAAGAAAGACTGACTCTGTCCTTTGTAAATCCAAAAAAGTGAGACCACTGGGAATAGAACTGAGACTGGCTCTGGGTGCCTGGCTTTCTGTATCCCAAGTTCAGAGAGTTCCATCACCATGGAAGTGAGATGAGATCACGTCCTTCAGGAACTGAATGAGATCACTGCCTTGGCAACCACTTTGTCATAATAATTGCTTCCAACGGTCCCATGAGATGAGGGCTGCCCCTACTTCCTGTGACACTTTCACAAGTTAGAATGGTATATCACCCGTAGGCAAAAGGGAACAGCTCTCCACACAGGCCGGGTTTGGTCCATCTTCTCTACATTAAGAAGAGATAGGCTCATTCTGACTCAACCCTTAATCCTGACCAGGTTGTTTGCCATGGAAGATGATTTTTGCTCTCTCAGGTCTTACATAGCTGCCTACATCTTCTCCAGAGATCATTTCTGCATGGAGCTTTGAGGTTCTCAACAGATGGAAGATCCACTGCATTCCTGTATTGTAAGACCAACACTGTCCCTGCTCTTCTGTAAACATAGATGTGAATTGGAGTCATGAGAAAACCCACGAACCTATGGGATAGCCTCTGCAGAACTTTAAAGAATTCACTTGACCCAAATGATCCCTATTCTCACTTAATGGAGGTCAGGAACCTTACAGAGGAAGGCGAGAGACTCTATCCACCATGACAGTTCTTTTGTCCATTTTGGTTTTGGATGCACACATGGGATTTTTCTTTAGACCCATCATGTGCTGTGAATCTAAGCCACAGCCTCACATAGGGCCAAGAGGCTGATTCAGACACATCCATTTCCAAAGCAATTAACCGAAGAGGCACAGGTAATGACCATTCAATTCCATTTGAAAACTATTTTCTTCAGGCTTCACAAAGTGTGGCCTGAGGCAAAGACCTTCCTGACATTCAGGGCAACAGAATAGGTAAGCAAAAGGCCCAAAGCAGGGTTTCTCCACTGAGACTTTCTTGGGCATACTAATATCTGAGTTTTCTGAGATACTCACCATTCCCATCAGCTATCCAGTACATGGCCATGTCACAGAGATTGAGGTGGTACATATCTTGGACACAAAATCATGAGCCTATTCTGGAGAGTGTCCAGAATTCAGGAAGAAAACAGGAATTTAGAAAGATACCAGGAGTTGCCCATCCATACGGCAAGCTGCAGTCCATTCATAAATTGCTCAGGATGAATGCTTTGAAGCTTTCTCATAGACAGGACACATCCATTGATGCATTCTCTTTTCTACTGTCTACAATCACGGACACAGTATGATATATAGACACAGAAACACTCACGTTGTCAAAGGACTTACTAGAAACAGTCCACTCCAAAACAAACAAACCAGCTTTCCTAACTATTCTCAGAACATGAGACAAAACCACAAACTCACACTCACACCCAAAAAGGCACCTCTTTCCCCCAAGTAGGTCTGTGTCTATCCGGAGTGTCCTCTGACTTGTGGGCCATACTATGTTCCCCAAAAGTGGCGTGTCCTGTCTCCGATCTGGTCTCTTTAGCAAACTCTGTGAAGTTGTCAGGAGCCCGTGGTGAGAAACTACCTGCTTTCTCTGGAAAGGCCAGTCTTCATAGTTTCCAGGCATTTGGCTGTCCTCACATCAGTAGGTACCAAGAAAGAGTGACTCTGTCTTGTTAAATCCAAACAAGTGAGCCCACTGGGACATGGAGTGGGTTTGACTCTGTGTGCCTGGTTTCCTGGATCCCAAGATCACAGACTTTCATCACCAATAATGTAAGGTGAGGTCACTTCCTTCAAGAACTGAATGAAGTCACTGCCTTGGAAACCACTTTGTTTTAACAGTTTCTTCCAAGGTTCCCAAAAGATGGAGTCTGCCTCTACTTGCTGTGACTCCTTCATAAGTTAGGATGGTATATCAACCATAGGCACCGGGGAACAGCTCTCCACACAGCCATGGTTTGGTCCATCTTCTCTACATTAGGAAGAGAGAGGCTAATTCAGACACATCCCTTCAACCTGACCAGGTTGTTTGCCATGGAAGATGACTTTTGCTCTCTCAGATCCTTCATACCTGCCTACACCGACTCAAGGGATTATTTCTGCAGGGACTTTTGAGGTTCTCAGCTGGTGGATGATACCCTACCTTCCTGGATTTTAAGACCAACTCTGTCCCTGCTCTTCTGTAAAGTGAGATTGAGGGAACAGTGTATGGTTAGTGTTAATAGCATGTTCGATTTGGGTTAGGAGTCATTCTGCTGGATGAATTATGGTATTGGGAACCTGTGATATTTATAAGAATATAAATGTGAAATATATGTATGAGATCAGAGATCTAGGAAAGATTTGAAGCCCAGAAAGGCATTGGGCCCTTGATTGGTATACTTAGATTGAATTATGTTCTGCACCGAGGTCTCAGATAAATCGATATACAATGGCATAGGACCCTATACCTCGGATGATTGAAAGTAGAAGAGAATATCCAGTCAAAAAGGGATAGTCTGTAGGATTAGGAAGATAGTCAGTAGGTTTAGGAAGAAGAGTGAGTCTCGGAGTTGGACCAAAAGTTCTTTAGCAATTGGTTTTCAGTTAGAGGGTGAATGTAAATATCAGCACATGTGAAGAGACAGTCACAATGATGAACTGGGAAAAATATGTAGGAAAGCAGATATCAATAGGGGCATTAGGAAATCAGGAAAAGTATAAAGTGAGTGATAGGATTAGATATTTTCAACAGGCTTGAGGTTAAATATATAATCTTAGGAAGAAACAAATATGTAGTAACCAATAGGATTGACATTTGAGAGCAGTAGGCACCCTGGACATAGATGCTTTTAGTAATCTATGGTCACTTTCTATTTAGGCTTTGGTACAATCATATGTGTGACCTTTGCATTTTGTGTCCAGAATACTACTGTGGTAAAATGTATATGTAGATCAGGTGACATAAGTATTTCTTCCACCATAAAGGGGAGTAATATTCTGGAAACTTATAAATTAGTACTGGGGATACAAATAGGTGTACCTTGTGTTGATGATTATTGAGATGATGCAGGAATAGACCATATTGTGAATAAAGTATGTAACTGGATCCAACAAAATAATGGATTGAGTTTGCATCTGAAAATATATTGGAAATCTTATATTGATATATATACCATCATTCCAACGAGTTATATATGCAATGGTATTATTAGGGTTACGGTTTGTCGTGAAGAGTGAGTTTTGCTTCAAAAATGATTATGGAATCGAAAATAATGTGTTTAGAAAGAAGTCTAGTGAAAAGACCAGTAAAGAAACATGGAGGAATACATGTGTTCTGAAGTAGTAAGTAATTGAAAGTGAACCAAATGCCAAAAAAATTTGTGAAGTTGTGGATGAAAAAATACATCCTATGATGTCCATAAACTGAAGAAATAGTAATGTACCAGTGTTGAGTAAAAATGAACTTCAAATTACACATCATGTCCCATAGCAATCTACTTGCATTGATGTTAAACTGGGTCAGTTACTGTAGAAATATTAGGATTTTTAAGCACCATCCACTGAACTTAGTTTTCAGTAGTAGGAAACCAAAATATATTTCAGGTGTATGAATATTACTGAGAATAATCTTGTGAAAATTTGAATTTAAATGAACATAAATGAATATGAGTGAATTTAGGGAGTGTATAATAAGACACATATTTTTCATATTTTTTTAAAATCCGTAGAATATACACACACACACACGCCCACACACACACACACATGCACACACACACACACATTAATATTTAGCAATATATATGCCAATCGATATTCATCATGAAATATAATTCATTCACAAATCCAAAAATATTCATTTTACTGAACATGGATTTATGTATAGTGTTTTTCACTAGGAAGCTCACCCATAGGTGGAATTTTCAGTTCCATCATTATTTAGGGAGAGTCATCTCTTCTCACAATTTTTATATTCCAAAGTCAGTGATCTTACAAGAATGTACGTGTGATACCAGGTAGGATATTGTATATGCATAAAAAAATTACATGTGCTGAATAGGATACAGAGAAAGGGAGACAGGAATTTACATATGTGATAACTTTAAAAAATCATGGAGAAATATTAAAATGAAAAGTTTACTAAATTTAAAACACATACTCTTGATAAAGAGGAAGACAAATACAAATATACACCATGCTTCCTATAAAAGGACTGTACTTCTATTCAGTTAGGTTTTTTTTTCTCCATGATATTAGGATTAGTAGTCAGAGTCTAGTAGGGTATGGGTTAGTGTCAGGGATTCAGTATTTCAAATGGAAAATAGGAAAATGGATCTAATGTGTATGCAAACATGTGATACACAAAAATCTTCCCTCTCTTATCCAGAACAATACCTTGACATAACCATCGCTAAAAGTAAGACACAATTAGAGGAGAGGAGTTAGAAAACCTGTGAATACATATGTGGAATAAAAAATGCTCAGGAGTTCACAACACTGGAGGTGGTAAAACAGTTTACAAAAGTATGGGAGAGGGTAAACACTCCAGAAACATGGAGCTGTGCTGACCTAAAGACTTATTGAGAAACTTCCTCTGAGGTTAGGCACAAGAAATATATGTATGGCAATATGTAAATCAATGGTTCTGCAACTGATGTGATTCTGCAATCTGTATATGGAGTAAAAATGGGAGCTCATATCCCACTTGAATCAAAGTGTGAAATTTGATATATCAAGAAGTATGTACTGTTTTGAACAACCTACAATAAAAATCAATTAAAAAAAGAAAAAGAAATATATGTAATTGTCAGGAGATTTAGCTTCATTTGTAGTGACACCAAAAATCTGGGTCTGCATCTATGTGACCTGGAGGACATGGTTCTTTATTTTGTAATAAACATGAGGCAGCAGGTCTGAAATCTCCCTTTGTAGGTAAACTGTTGCTACTGGGAGCTAAGTGTCTTCCCGTGTGGTCTGTGAAGCCATTTGGTCATCCTCCACTTTTCAGGGTGTTTCTTACTGCTGCACTGGGAATTTGGTATTTGCTTCATGAAATACAATATGTTAAACTGGGACACAATGCTGGAGGGAGTTCTGTCATGTGTGGTTGGTCAGGGTCGGCAAGAGAATGTACGAACCAGGCTTCTATCCCACATAGCTTTCCCCTTGACTATAGCAACCTGATTCTGAACATTGCCCTGAAACCTCTACATATAACAAGATGCCTTTACATATAAAGGTCTGCTGCCTGCACCATGTCAGTCGCAAGATTTGGAAGCCAATGGAAGATCCACGTGGTCCTACCAAAAATATTTATTTACACACCTATAGTCCACTGCTCTACGCCCACTACCCAGCAGGCTCCAACATACTGGCATCTCTGTTCTACACCATTTTCACGAAACTCAGTCAATCAAGGCACTGTTTGTTATACTCATGATCAGCAACAGGATATCTTAAGGTTATCCAGTGCCACCTGGTCATGGGGATTTCAAAAATTTCATGGTATTAATCTAGTCATTTTTCAAGGATGAAGTTGGAGGCACTGTGGGTTTCATTTAATTCAGGAACCATTAAATGGTGAGGAAGCTCATTTCAATGAAAGCTCTGGAGAACACTCACAGGCAAGCCTTCCCAAAGAGTGGCCAAAAGGACACATGAATCCAGGCCCATTGAGGTATACAATGTGAGGTCCATGTGTGTTTGGACTCTCAACTATGGCTACCAAGTCTTTAAGAATTAAATCATGTGATATCCTGGCTCAGAATCCCTGAGCTCTGTGGAAAGCCATCCTGGGCCTAGAGCTCAGTTTCCAAAACCGATTCTCATGCGTGGTCTCCTAAAATCCCAACACTATTCATGGCAATACTTCTCTGAGGTCAGTTCCAGAACTCAGTCTCTAAGGAGAATCACACCAGAGTTCAAGCCCTGGTGGACCCAGTCATCTCTTCCAACTACCACACAAATTACCACAATTAAAACAAGAACCCTCCCATATGGCCCTCATCTTCTTTCATATAGACACTCATCATAATCTGGCTGGAGGTTTCCATGAGGGGTGCAGACCAAGACAGTGTCCCAAATAAGCTCCTTTGCCCCTCATTTGCCTAAAGTCAAGGTGGCCTGGACACCCATCCTGTGAACCAAAAGTGATCAAATAGGCCTGCCGTTAATAACTCTCCAATTTGAGGACTACTGTCTGTGGGGTTTAGATTCTTTATGTGAATTTTAGTCATGAGAAAACCCAAGCACAATGGGCTAGCCTCTGCAGGTTTTGTAGAACTCTTTTGACCCAAAGGATCCCATTCTCACTTGATGGAAGTCAGGAACCTTACAGAGGAAGTCGAGAGACTTCATCCCAATAATTGCTCTTTTGGCGAATTTTCTTTTGGATGCACACATGGTAACTTTCTTTAGATCCATCAGGTGCTGAGACTCTAAGCCACAGCCACACACAGGGCCAAGGGCCTGATTCAGACACATCCCTTTCCAAAGCAATTAAGGAAAGTGCCACAGGTATGCCCATTCATTTCCATTTGAAAACTGTTTTCTTCAGGCTTCACAAAGGGGTGGCCTGAGGCAAAGACCTTCCTGACATTCAGGGCAACAGAACAATAGGTAAGCAAAAGGCCAAAAGCAGGGTTTCTCCTCTGAGACTTTTCTGGTCACACTGATATCTGAGTTTTCTGAGATTCTCGCCATCCCCTACAGCTATCCAGTACATGGCCATGTCACAGAGCTTGGAGGTGGTACATATCTTGGACACAAAACCATGGGCCTATTCTTGAGATTGGCCGGAATTCAGGACGAAAATAGAAACTTAGGAAGGTACCAGGTGTTGCTCATCGATAAGGCAAGCTACAGTCCATTCATAAACGGGGCAATATGAATGCTGAGAAGATTTCTACTAGACACGACACATCCATTGATGGATTCTCTTTTCTAATGTCTACAACCACGGAAACAGTGGAATACACAGACATAGAAACACTCGCCCTGTGAAAAGACTTACTAGAAACAGTCCACTTCAAATGAAACAAACCGACTGTCCTACCTATTCTCAGAAAATGAGACAAAACCACAAACCCACAACCACACCCACAAAGGCACCTCCTTCCCCTAAGTAGGTCTGTGACTATCCAGAGTGTCCTCTGACTTGTGGGCCATAATATTTTCCCCCAAAATGGCCTTTCCTGTCTCAGATCTTGTCTCCTTGGCCAACTCTGTGAACTTCTTAGGAGCCAACGGTGAGCTACTACCTGCTTTCTCATGAAAAGCCCTGCATCCGAGCTTTAATGGCATTTGGCCTTCCTCACATCTGTAGGTACCAAAAAATACTGACCCTGTCCTTGGTAAATCCAAACAAGTGAGACCACTGGGACTGGGACTGGGACTGGCTCTGTGTGCCTGGCTTCCTGGATCCCACGTTCAGAGAGTTCCATCACCAAGAAAGTGAGGTGAGGTCACTTCCTTCCTGAACTGAATGAGGGCACTGTCTTGGCAGCCACTTTGTCCTAACTGTTGCTTCCAAGGGTCCCAAGAAATTGAGGCCGCCCCTACTTCCTGTGACATTTTCACAAGTTAGAATGGTATATCAACCAAAGGCACCCAGGAATAGATCTCCACACAGGCCTGGTTTGGTCCATGATCTCTACATTAAAAAAAAATCTGATTCAGACACAACCTTTTATCCTGACCGGGTTATTTGCCATGGAAGATGACTTTTGGTCTCTCAGGTCCTTTATTGCTTCCTACATCTTCTCCAGGGATCATTTCTGCATGGACCTTTGAGGTTCTCAGCAGGTGGAAGTTTTTCTACATTTCTGTATTGTAATATCAACTCCTTCCCTGCTCTTCTGTAAAGTTAGATTGAGGGAACAGTGTCCGGTTATGGTTAAAAACATGCTCGATTTGGGTTAGAAATCATTTTCCTGGATGAATGATCGTATTGGGAACTTGCTATGTGTAGAAGAATATATAGGTGAAATATATGTATGAAAAAAGAAATTTAAGTCTGATTTGAAGCCCAGAAGGGCATTGGGCCCTTGATAGTGATACGTGGTGTTGAATTACGTTCTGCAGAGTTGTCTCAGATAAATCGATATACAATGGCATAGCACCTTGTACGTTGCATGAATTAATGTAGAAGGAACATCAAGTCAAAAAGGCATAGTCGGTAGTGAAAGGTTAATAAAATTAATAAAATAGGTACTTGTCACTTCCTGTTTTTCTGTATGCTTAACAAAACACTGTTGAAATTTTGAGAAATGTTTGCTAATCTTGTTCTAGAATGTACTGTTCCCAACAGCCGAACTGCAGAATGTACTCCCTCACTCGGTGTCATGCAAACCGCCCACTCGCCCTTACCCATCACTGAACTTCCCTCTCTTCCCTCTCCAAGGAAAGTATATAAGCTCTGCTTAAGCTGTTCTCAGAGGTCTCTGCTCTATTTAATTTAGCTCTGAGCTCCAGCATGCTGGACCACAAATAAACCCTTTGCTGTTGCATGAGACAGTCTCTTGGTAGTATCTTCCTCTGACACTCGCCTGACCTTTACATATTGAGGTTCCACTGAGTTCCAGCAGTGGCGGATGAGAGACCCCAACGGGCTCCTCTCGGAGCAAGTAAGGCGCCTCTTTCTGGTTTCAGGTTTCTTGTTAGGGCTTGGCAAAATTGCTGGCGATGAAGAGCCTGGGCTCTCTCCGACGGTGGCTGAGAGACATGTCACGGAGACAAAGGGCACCTCTCTGGAGGACCCCGCAGAGAACTCGGGAAATCAAGGAACAATAGTCTTCTCGACTCAGTGATATTTTCTTTTAGATTCGTTATTGCCATACCATTGGGTTTTGCCGGCTACTCATTCCTGGTCTCAGTGTTGGACGTTCATTGCCTGTCTTTATGGTCTTGTCTTATCTGTGTCGTGTGTCCTTGCTTTTACTGTTTGTGGAACTTTCATTATGGAACAGAGCACGTCAATGCCTCTGTCCCTGACCCTTGATCACTGGACCAAAGTCCGCTTAAGGGCTCAGAATCTTTCTTTTTTTAGTAAAACGCTGGACCTGGCAGAATCTCTGTGCCTCAGAATGGCCCATCTTTGGAGTCGTATGGCCCCTAGACGGATCTTTCTACTTCCCACTAATTTAAAAAGTCAGAGGTATTGTCTTTCAGCCAGCGCCACATAGCCATCCAGATCAACAGCCATATATCTTAACTTGGCAGAACCTCTGCAAATCTCCTCCTCCATGGGTGAAGCCTTTCCTTGCCCCTACCTCTGCTCCTACTCCTTCCCCCATGATCTCTCAAACCCTCTCAACCTCCTCCTCCTCCACCCTCTGTTCTCCCTGAGTCACAGATTTGACTCTACTGGACTCTTCTCCCCCTCCTTATCCCCTGCCCTCGTCCCCTAACACACAACACACTCTAAGTGATTCCGCTGCTGCTGACTAAGCCTCTCTACCATTGGAGGAAGCTAAGCCGGTAATAGGATCTGACAATGGACCGATGTTCATGACCCAGGTAAGTCAGGGGTTAGCCAGGAACCTGGGGATTAATTGGAAGTTAAATTGTGCTTATAGACCACAGAGTTCAAGACAAGTAGAAAGAATGAATAGAACTATTAAAGAGACCTTAACGAAATTAAGCTTAGAGACCAGCATAAGATTTTACTATGCTCCTGCCTTATGCAATGTTTCATGCAAGAAAAAATCCCTTTGTTTCTTTGAGTAACCTTACCACATGTGAAATTCTTTATGGTGGCCCTCCTCCAGTAGGGGACCTAAGCCCAACTGTAAGACCTAAAGATCCTTTCCACACCCCCTTGCTTGACAGACTTAAAGATCTTGAAAGAACTCAGTAATACCTGTGAAAACAGCTGGCCACTGCCTACCCAACTGGGAACCAGGGGATTCCACATCCATATCAAGTAAGACATTTCATCTATGTAAGATGATATCAGGTGTCATCCCTGGTACCCCGCTGAAAAGGACCATACCAGGTGCTATTATAACACCTACAGTGGTAAACGTAAACAGAATCACTTCCTGGATCCATACCTCTCATTTCAAGCCTTCTGCCTATACAGAATCTTTCTGGAAACTGAAAAAGACTTGTAACAGTTTCAAATTGTGTATTGGCAATGTGAATAAGGTTATATACTCTCCCCTTGGCTACAAGTAGTCCTAACCCTCATCAGCCCATTAAGCAGTGATGGCTGATCACAAATCCTACTGGAAAAGAAGTATGGTCTATCTCGCATACAGCCCCCTTAGGGACCTGGTGGCCATCTCTCCACCCAGACATTTGTTAGCTGGCTATAGGTATTTCCTATTGTGATATCCCTGATGAAGAGGATCCCACTAAAATACCATTAAATCCCTTCTGTACCATAGATAATGGAAACAAACATTATGGATGTAGGGACACGCGAGCCAGATGCAGATTGGCTAGTCTAGATTACTAAGTTTGCCTGGCAGACTATCAAAGCCACAAAGAGTAATGGCTGTGTGGGGGAAAAGCCGACTTTTTCTGTATGTCATGGAAATGTGTGCATACAGGGGCTGCCTGAAGAAACCCCAATTCTTCATCAAATTCAGTACACAGCATTGGCCACATTACCAATTAGACAACCAAAAACTATGGCACCCAGATGGGTCTCTAGATCCTCAAATTTTGCGTGACCTTTTTAACTTCTGCAAGTGCTTAAAAGAGTGAAAGGAAATTCCCCTATGTGGAAGCCTTTTCCCTCCCTCACTCACATCCTGAACTATGCTTCTCCAATAGATCATTATCCTCAGCCTTCTGCTCCAGACCCTCTGATGTCACTCCCATCTCAGCAACTTGATTTCTCCCCTCCAATTACTAGATCAGAAACCCAAAGCTCCACCAGTTCTCAGACCATCGGCCCCTTGCTGAGGTAGCAGGTACATAGGTACCGCTCCACCGACTCATTCCTCTCATCTCCTGTCAGTGCCCTCACCGGGTCCCACCAGGTCCTCTTACCAGCTAACCCAATGCTCAAACGAGCTGAGGAGAGCCCTGAGACCCTTATCCAAGATGTAATATAATTGGCCTTTAAAGTTGCTTTGTCATCACTGAAAACAGGTTACTAAAATTTAAAGTCCCTCACAGGATTTTGGGATCCTCACTCCCGTCTTTCACTCTGCTCTACCTGATCTACTGCTCAAGTTTGCTGCTAGGAAATTCCCAATACCCTTTCGCATTATTCTTTTACATCTCTCTTTTCCCTCATTCGCAGATCCTCGGAGGTGCTCTCAGCCCCACCTTCCCCGTCTTTCCCCCTCTGTACCAGGCCCACAGAAAAGTCTTAAATGACCTTCTTCAGAAGTCTTCACCATGGCTGAGTTTTGAACTTTCAGCAAAACAGTCCCAATAAAGACTTTAATGTAGATAAACTTTCTCTTTCGTATTGCCCTGTTCTACTTGGCCACTGGCTAAAAATCTCAGTACTTCTAAGCTAGACAACCCCTAACTAGTTTTTCACAAAATATGTGAACAAGTCCTCTGGCCTTCAGCTGGGGCTTCACAGAGATGGCTACATTTCTAAGATAAAGAAATTACCAACCGGGCTCCATGGTAACAGCTGGCAGGGGGAAAATAAGAAATGGAAGAAAAAGCTCTCCTCCTCCCAGGTGTCCTTGAAAAGTTAACTTGCCCAGAACAGAAGGAAAAACAGAAACAAATACTGCTTTTTTAAACTTCTGAAGACTGTGAACTTCTGAGCCCCATCCCTTATATGTTGGGTACAAAATTCTGAAACTACCTAAACTTGAGTTTCAGGGGATTAATTGATTACAATAGAAGCAATGCCCTCTGAATACAGTTTCAACCAAATAGGACTGTTTCCCTCTCTTGAGTGCTATCTTAGGTGCCTTGCTTTGTCAGTGCCTACAACAGCATAATTCTATATACTTAAACATTGTTTATGTTTTCATGAAATGATCAAGATATGTGATAAATTGTGTAATGGTGCAGATGTTTCCCAGAGTGCTCTATCATGACGCAGGTTCATTTGAAGATCAAATAGGGGGGGCATACAACCGGTTCCACTGGGAACATATATCCCTCACTTTAGCCATCCTATTAGGAATAGGAGTTGCTGCACGGGTGGGCAGAGGAACCAGTGGCATTGTCCATGGGACACAAAAGATGACCCAATTAGAAGCAGCAATAGAGCAAAAGTAAGATATTAGAAACCTCATTCAGGGCTTTGCATGAAACTTTAACCTCTCTCTCTGAAGTTGTTTTACAGAACAGTTGAGGGTTGGACCTCCTCTTCATTAGAGAAGGGGGCCTTTGTGCTGCATTGAGGGAAGAATGTTGTTTTAATGCTGACTATACTGGAGTCGTAATAAAATCTATGAGTAAATTTAAAAGACACCTTGAAGAGCATCAACAAGTGAGAGAGGGCCCAAAAGGGTGGCTTGAGTCTTGGTTCACACAGTCCCCCCGGTTAACTACGTTTTTATCAACCCTGGCCGGTCCAATAATAATCCTCATATTATTGCTAACTATAAAACCCTGTTTGCTCAACCGTGTAATGTCTTTTCTCCAGGCTCAAATTGGAGGAGTTAAACTTATGGTAATACCCCACTAGCAGACATTGAATGTGACACCCTCCAATGATCATTTTTATGATTAAAATTAGCCAGAAGAAGAAGTGGGGAATGAAATATTAATAAAATAGGTACTTGTCACATCTTGTTTTTCTGTATGCTTAACAGAGCACTGTTGAAATCTTGAGAAATGTTTGCAAAACTTGTTCCCAGAATGTTCTATCCCCAGCTGCCAAATTGCAGAATGTACTCCCTCTCCCAGTTGCATGCAAACCGCCCACTCGCCCTGACACATCAATACAATTCCCTCCCTTCTCTCTCCAGGGAAAGTATATAAGCTCTACTTCAGCTATTCTCAGGGCTATCTGCACTATTCAGGTGAGCTCTGAACCCCAGCATTCTGGACACCCAATAAACCCTTTGATGTTGCATGAGATAGCCTGTTGGTACTCTCCTCCTCTGAAGCTCGCACCACGTTTACTTGGATGATTGAATGTAGAAGAGAACATCCAGTCAAAAAGGGATAGTCTGTAGCATTAGGAAGATAGTCAGTAAGTTTAGGAAGAAGGGTGAGTATAAGATTTGGAACAAAAGTTTCTTAGCAATAGGATTTCGATTAGAGAGTGAATGTAAATGTCAGCACAAGTGAAGAGTCAGTCACAATGATGAAGTGGGGAAAATATGTAGGAAAGCATATATCAATAGAGACATTACAAAATCAGGCAGAGAATAAAGTGTGTGATAGGATTAGACATTTTGAACAGGGTTGAGTTTAAATATATAATCTTAGGAAGAAACAAATATGTAGTCACAAATAGGATTGACATTTGAGAGCATTGGGCAAATTTCAGGTGGATGAATATTTTGAGAATAATCTTGTGAATAGTTGATTATAAATCCACATACATGAACATGAATGAATTTAGGGAGTGAATATAAGACACATATATTTCATATTTTGAAAAACCTGGAGAGTGTATATATATATATATATATATATATATATATATATATATATATATACACATATATATATATATATACATATATATACATATACATAAAACACACACACAGACAAAAAAGTAGCAATATATATGTCAATCAAAATTCATTATAAAATATATACCATCCACAGATCTAAAAATATTCATTTTACTGAACATGGATTTATGTATAATGCTGTTCAACTAGCAAGCTCACCCATAGGTTGAATATTCAGTTCCAACAGGGTTTAGTAGGAGTGATCTCTTCTAACAATTTGTATCTGCCAAGTCAGCCACCTCACAAGAATGTACGTTTGGTACCAGATAGGAATCTATATGTGCATATAAGAATACAGAGAAAGGGAGACAGGAATTCACATATTTGTTAACCTTAAAAATACTAGGACAACTATTTCAACAAACAATTGACTAGATTTATAACTCCAACTCTGTATCATGCAAAAGGCAAGTCCATCTATACACCATGCCTACTCTGTACTGCTTGTATTTCTATTCTTTATGGGTTATTTTTCTCCATCATATTAGGATTAGTAGTCAGAGTCTGGTAGGGTATGGGTTAGAGTCAGGTATTCAGTATTTTGAATTGAAAATAGGACACTGAATCCAATGTGTATGCAAATATATGCTACGGAAAAATCTTCCCACTCTCCTCCAGAACAATGCCTTGACATTACCTTCGCCCCAAGTAAGACACAATTAGAGGAGAAGAGTTAGAAAATCTGTGAATACATATCTAGAATGGAAAATGCTCCAGATTTCACATCTTTGGAGGTGGTAGAGGAGTTTCCAAAAGTAAGAGACAGGGTAAACACTCCACAAACATGGAGCTCTGCTGGCCAAAAGACTTTTTGAGAATCTGCCTCTGAGGTTGGGCACTTGAAATATATGTTGTTGTCAGGAGCTTTAGCTTTATTTGTAGTGAAACCATCAAAGCTGGATCTGCATCTATGTGACCTGGAGGAAATGGTTACTTATTTTCAAATAAAAATGAGGCAGCAGTGATGAATTCTCTTTTTGTAGGTAAACTTTGGCCACTGAGGGCTAAGGGTCTTCCCGTGTGGACTGTGAAACCAATGTCATCCTCAAATTTTCGTGGTGTTTCTTGCTGCTGCACTGGGAGTTTGGTATTTGCTTCATGAAATACAACGAGTTCAAATGGGACACAGTGCTGAAGGGAGTTCTGTCAGGTGTGGTTGGCAGGGTCTCCAGGAGAATGCACCAACCAGGGTTCTATCTCAAGTAGCTTGCCCCCTTGACAATAGCAACATGATACTGAACATTGCCCTGAAACCTCTCCATATAAAAATATGCCTTTACATATATGGGTGTGATGGTTGCACCATGTCAGTCACAGCCATTTGGAAGCCAATGGAAGATCCACATGGCCCCACCACAGATGTTTTATCACACATTTGCATAACACAGCTCTAGGCCCACTACTTACCAGGCCCCAACTTACTGGCATCTCTGTTCTACACCATTTTCATGAAACCCAGTCAATCAAGGCCCTGTCTGTTATACTTATGATCATCAACAGGACATCAAAGGTCCTCCAGTGCCAGCTGGTCATCGGAATTTCTAAAATTTCATGGTAATTATCTAGCATTTTTTCACAGATGCATTTGGAGGCAATGTTGGTTTCAATTCATTCAGGAACCATTAAATGGTGAGGAAGCTAATTTCAGGGAAATCTCTGGAGCACTCTCACAGGCAAGTCTACCCAAAGAGTGGCCAAAAAGTCACATGAAGCCAGGCCCATGGAGGTCTACAAAGCAAGGTCCAAGTGTGTTTTTAATCTCAATTATGCCTGCCAAGTCTTTCAGAATAAAATCATGTAATATCCTGGCTGTGATTCCCAGTGTTCTGTGGAAAGCCACTCTGGGCCTTGATCCCACGTTCCAATGGCAACTCTCATTCATGGCCTCCTAAAATCCCAACACAATTCATGTCAATACTTCTCTGAGGTCAGTTCCAGAACTCAGTCTCTAAGGGGAATCACAGCAGAATTCAAGCCCAGGCTTACCCAGTCATCTCTTCCAACTGCCACACAAATGACCACAATTATAACCAAAACACTCCTACATGGCCCTCATCTTCTACCATAAAGATACTCATCATAACATCTGGATGGAGGTTTTCATGAGAGGCACATCCGAAGACAGTGTCCAAAATAAGCTCCCGTGCCCCTCATTTGCCGAATGTCAGTGTGGCTTGGACACCCTTCCTGTGAACCAGGAGTGATCAAATAGGCCTGCCCTTAATACTGCTTCGCTTCTCCAATTTGAGGCTCTCTTACTGTTGGTTGTAGATTCTTTTTGTGAATTGGAGTCATGAGAAAAGCCAAGCCCCTCTGCAGAGATTTGAAGAACTCATTTCACCCAAAGAATCCCTATTCTGACATGATGGATTTCAGAAACCTAACAAAGGAAGGCAATATAATTCATGCACATTGATTGAACGTTTTTCCATTTTGGTTTAGATGCACATATGGGATCTTTCTTTACTTCCATCAGGTGCTGAGAATCTAAGTCACAGCCTAAAACAGGGCAAAGGGCCTGAATCAGACACATTGTTTTCCAATGAAATTAAGCAAAGAGCCAGAGGTGATGCACATTCATTTCCATTTGAAAACTGTTTTCTTCAGGCTTAACAAAGGGGTTGCATGAGACAAAGACCTTCCTGATATTCAGGGCAACAGAACAATAGGTAAGCAAAAGGCCCAAAGCAGGGTATCTCCACTGAGACTTTCCTGGTCACACTGATATCTGAGTTTTCTGAGATGCTGGCCATTCCATTCAGGTATCCAGTACATGGCCATGTCAAAGACCTTGGATTTGGTACATATCTTGGACACATAACCATGAGCCTATTATAGAGAGTGGCCAGAATTCAGGAAGAAAACAGGGACTTAGGAAGGTATTAGGTGTTGCCCGTGCATAAGGCAAGCCACACTCCATTCATAAATTGGGCAGGATGAATGCTGGGAAGCTTTATACTAGACATGACACATCCATTGCTGCATTCTCTTTTCTCATGTCTACTACCACAGGCACAGTGGGATACACAGACATGGAAACACTCACCTCTTCAAACGACTTACCGGAAACAGTTCACTCCAAAACAAACAAACCGCCATTCCTACCTATTTTCAGAACATGAGACAAACCACAAACCCACACGCACTCCCAAAAAGGCACCTCCTTCCCCATAGGTGTATGACTAACCAGAGTGTCCTCTGACTGGTGGCCATACTCTGTTCTTCCGAAATGGCCTGTCCTCTCTCAGATCTGTTTTCCTTGGCCAACTCTGTAAAGTTGTAAGAAAAAAGTGGAGAGCCACTACCTGCTTTCTCAGGAAAGCTCCCTATTCAGAGCTCTCCAGGCATTTGGTAATCCTCACTTCAGTAGGTACCAAGAATGACTGACTCTATCTTTGGTAAATCCAAACAAGTGAGCCCACTGGGACTGGGACTGGGACTGCCTCTGGGTGCCTGGCTCCTTGGATACAAAGTTCAGAGAGTTCCATCACCAAGGAAATGAGGTATGTCACATTCTTTGGAACTGAATGAGGTCACTGCCTTGGCAAAGGTATATCTTATGATGTGCAAAAACTGAAGAAATAATAATGTACCACTGTCGAATACAAATGAATGACAAATTACATATCATGTCCCATAGGAGTCTACTTGCATTGATGTTAGACTGGGTCAGTTACTGTAGAATAATTAGGATTTGTATGCACCATTCACTGAAGTTAGTTTTCAGTACTAGGAAACAAATATGTATTTCAGGTGGATGAATATTTCTGATTATAATCTTGTGAAAAGTTGATTATAAATCCACATACATGAACATGAATGAATTTAGAGAGTGTATATTAGACACATATATTTCATATTTTGAAAAATTTGGAGAGTATATCTATATCTATATCTATATCTATATCTATATCTATATCTATATACACACACACACACACACAAACACACACACACAACACTCACAGACATTAAAAAGTACCAATATAAATGCCAATCGAATTCATCAGTAAATATATATCATCCACAAATTCAAAAATATTTATTTTACTGAACATGAGTTAATGTATAATGTTGTTTTACTAGGACGCTCTCCTATAGGTTGAATTTTCATTTCCAACAGCATTTAGGAGGAGTGAACTCTTCTTACAATTTGTATCTGCCAAGACAGCCACCTCACAAAAATGTACGTGTGATACCTGGTAGGATTCTATATATGCATATAAATATACATGTGTGAATAGGCTACAGAAAAGGGAAACAAGAATTCACATATTTGTTAAGTTTAAAAACACATGGAGAATATTTCAATTAAAATTTGACTAGATTTATAACTCCTCCCTTATATAATGCAAATGTCAAGTCCAACAATACAACATGTCTCCTCTGAAGTGCTTGTATTTCTATTGTGTTGGGTTAATTTTCTCCATTATATTAGGATGAATAGTCTGAGTCTACTAGGTATGGGTTGGTGTCAGGGATTCAGTATTTCGAATGGAAAATTGGAAAATGAATCCAATGTGTATGTAAATATATGCTGCACAAATATCCTCCTGCTCTCATCCAGAACAATGCCTTGTCATTACCTTCACCCCAAGTAAGACACAATTAGAGGAGAAGAGTTACAAAATCAATGAATACATATCTGGAATGGAAAATGCTCAGGAGTTCACAACCTTGGAGGTGGTAGAGCAGTTTCCAAAACTAAGGGACAGGGTAAACACTCCACAAACATGGAGCTCTGCTGGCCTAAAAATTTTTTGAGATACTGCCACTGAGTTTTGCACTTGAAATATATGTTGTTTTCAGGAGATTTGGCTTCCTTTGTAGTGAGACCATCAAAGCTGGGTCTGAGTCTATGTGACCTGGAGGACATGGTTTCTTATTTCCAATGAACTAGATGAAGCAGTGCTGAATCCTCTCTTTGTAGGTAAACTGAGGCCACTGGGGACTAAGTGTCTCCCCGTGTGGACTGTGAAGCCATTTGGTCCTCTTCCACTTTTTGTGGTGTTTTTGCTGCTGCACTGTGAGTTTGGTATTTGTTTCACGAAATACTAGGAGCTAAACTGGGACACAGTGCTGGAGGGAGTTCTGTCACGTGTGGTGGGTCAGGGTCTGCAAGAGAATGCACCAAATAGGCTCCTATCTCTCACAGCTTGCCCCATTGCCCCCTTGTCCATATCAACCTGATTCTTAATTTTCCTCTGAAAACTCTCCATGTAACAAAATGCCTTTACATACAAGGGTCTGCTGGCTGCACCATGTCAGTTACAAGCCATTTGGAATCCAATGGTAGATCCACATGGCCCTACCACGGATGTTTTATCAAACACCTCCCCACCACTGCTCTAGACCCACTACTCAGCAGGCTCCAAATTTCTGGCATCTCTGTTCTACACCATTTTCATGAAACTCAGTAAATCAAGGCACTGTCTGGTATACTCATGATCAGCAATAGGACATCCAATGTTTCTCCAGTGCCACCTGGTCATAGGAATTTCAAAAATTTCATGGTATTTATCTAGCCATTTTTCAAGCATGAAGTTGGAGGCACTGTGGGTTTCAGTTCATTCAGCAAACTTTAAATGGTGAGGAAGCTCATTTCAATGAAATCTCTGGAGAACTCTCACAGGCACGGCTTCCCAAAGAGTGGACAAAAGGTCACATTAGGCCAGGCCCATTGAGGTCTACAATGTGAGGTCCATGTGTGTTTTGACTCTCAACTATGGCTGCCATTTCTTTAAGAATAAAATCATGTGATATCCTTGCTGAGATTCCCAGGCCTCTGTGGAAATCCACCCGGGGCCTAGGTCTCAGTTTCCAAGAGCGACTTTCATGCGTGGCCTCTTAAAATCCCAACAAAATTCATGGCAATGCTTCTCTGAGTTCACTTCCAAAATCCAGTCTCTAAGGGGAATCACACCAGAGTTCACCCCACGTGTACCCAGTCATTTTTTCCATGCCACACAAATGACCAAAATCAAAACCAAAACACTCCCACATGGCCCTCATCTTATTCCATATAGTCAATCATCTTAACCTCTGGCTGGAGGTTTCCATGAGGGGCGCAGCCCAAGACAGTGTCCAAAATCAGCTCCTTTGCCCCTCATTTGCCTAAAGTCAGGGTAGCCTGGACACCGTTTCTGTGAACCAGGAGTGAACAAATAAGCCTGCCTTTAATACTTCTTTGTTTCTCCAATTTCAGGCCTACTGATTTTAGGTATCAATTCTTTAGGTGATTTAGAGTCATGTGAAAACACAAGCACCTCTGCAGGGCTTTGAAGAACTCATTTGACCCAAAGAATCCCTATTCTCATTTGATGGAGTGCAGGAACCTAACAGAGGAAGGCAAGAGACTTCATCCACAATGAATGATAATTTTTGCCATTTTGGTTTTGGAAGCTCACATGGGATCATTCTTAAGATCTATCAGGTGCTGAGAATCTAAGTCACAGCCACACACAGGTCCAAAGGCTGATAAAGACACATCTCTTTCCAAAGCAATTAAGCAAAGAGCCACAGGTGAGGCCCATTCATTTCCATTTGAAAACTGTTTTCTTCAGGCTTCACAAAGGGGTGGCATGAGGCAAAGACCTTCCTGACATTCAGTGCAACACAACAATAAGTAAGCAAAAGGCCCAAAGCAGGGTTTCTGCACTGAGATTTTTCTGGTCACACTGATATCTGAGTTTTCTGAGATGCTCGCCATTCTCTTCAGCTATCCAGTACATGGCCATGTCACAGAGCTTGGCAGTGGTACATATTTTGGACACAAATCCATGAGCCTATTCTGGAGAGTGGCCAGAATTCAGGAAGAAAACAACAACTTAGAAAGATAGCAGGTGTTGCACATCGATAAGACAAGCTGCAGTCCATTCATATATTGGGCAGGATGAATTATGGGAAGATTTATACTAGACAGGACACATCCATTAATGCATTCTCTTTTGTAATGTCTACAACAACAGACACAGTGGGATACACAGAAACAGAAACACTCGCCGTGTCAAATGACTTACTAGAAACTGTCCACTCCAAACCAAACAAACCGCCTATCCTATCGATTCTCAGAACATGAGACAAAACAACAAACCCACACCCACTCCCACAAAGGCACCTCCTTGCCCCAAGTAGGTCTGTGACTATCCGGAGTGTCCTCTGACTGGTGGGCCATACTATGTTCCCCCGAAATGGCCTGTCTTCTCTCAGACATTCTTTCCTTGACCAACTCTGTGAAGAGGTCAGGAAAAAGTGGTTAGCCACTACCTGTTTTCTCAGGAAAGGTCCATCTTCAGAGCTCTCCTGGCATTTGGCCATCCTCACATCATTAGGTACCAAGAAAACTGACTCTGTCCTTGGTGAATCCAAACAAGTGAGCCCACTGGGACTGGGACTGGGACTGCCTCTGGGTGCCTGGCTTCTTGGATACCAAGTTCAGAGAGTTCCATCACCAAGGAAATGAGGTATGTCACATTCTTTGGAACTGAATGAGGTCACTGCCTTGGCAACCACTTTGTCCTAACAGTTGCTTCCAAAGGTAACATAAGATGGAGGTTGCCCCTACTTCCTGTGACACTTTCATAAGGTAGAATGTATATCACCATTGGCACCCGGGAACAGCTCTCCACTCAGGCCTGGTTAGGTCCATCTTCTCTACGATAAGAACAGAGAGATTCAGATTCAGACACATCCCTTCATCCTGACCAGGTTGTTTGCCATGGAAGATGACTTTTGCTCTCTCAGGTGCTTCATACCTGCCTACAACTTCTCCAGGTATCATTTGTGCATGGACATTTGAGGTTCTCATCAGGTGGAAGGTTCCCAACTTTCCTGTATTGTAAGAACCACTCTGACAGCGCTTTTGCCCATTTTGGTTTGGGATGCACACATGGGATTTTTCTTTAGACCCATCATGTGCTGTGAATCTAAGCCACAGCCTCACATAGGGCTGAGAGGCTGATTCAGAAACATCCATTTCCAAAGCAATTAAGCAAAGAGGCACAGGTAATGACCATTCTTTTCCATTTGAAAACTATTTTCTGCAGGCTTCACAAATTGTGGCCTGAGGCAAAGACCTTCCTGACATTCAGGGCAACAGAATAGGTAAGCAAAAGGCCCAAAGCAGGGTTTCTCCACTGAGACTTTCTTGGGCATACTGATATCTGAGTTTTCTGAGATACTCGCCATTCCCTTCAGCTATCCAGTACATGGCCATGTCACAGAGATGGAGGTGGTACATATCTTGGACACAAAATCATGAGCGTATTCTGGAGAGTGTCCAGAATTCAGGAAGAAAACAGGAATTTAGAAAGATGGCAGGAGTTGCCCATCCATACGGCAACCTGCAGTCCATTCATTAATTGCACAGGATGAATGCTTTGAAGCTTTCTTGTAGACAGGACACATCCATTGATGCATTCTCTTTTCTAATGTCTACAATCACGGACACAGTATGATATATAGACACAGAAACACTCACCTTGTCAAAGGACTTACTAGACACAGTCCACTCCAAAACAAACAAACCAGCTTTCCTAACTATTCTCAGAACATGAGACAAAACCACAAACTCACACTCACACCCAAAAAGTCACCTCCTTTCCCCAAGTAGGTCTGTGACTATCCGGAGTGTCCTCTCACTTGTGGGCCATACTATGTTCCCCCAAAATGGCGTGTCCTGTCTCCAATCTGTTCTCTTTGGCCAACTCTGTGAAGTTGTCAGGAGCCCATGGTGAGAAACTACCTGCTTTCTCTGGAAAGGCCAGTCTTCATAGTTTCCAGGCATTTGGCTGTCCTCACATCAGTAGGTACAAAGAAAGAGTAACTCTGTCTTGTTAAATCCAAACAAGTTAGCCCACTGAGACATGGAGTGGGTTTGACTCTGTGTGCCTGGTTTCCTGGATCCCAAGATCACAGACTTTCATTACCAAAACTGTAAGGTGACGTCACTTTCTTCAAGATCTGAATGAAGTCACTGCCTTGGAAACCACTTTGTTTTAACAGTTGCTTACATGGTTCCCAAAAGATGGAGGCTGCCTCTACTTGCTGTGACTCATTCATATGTTAGAATGGTATATCAACCATAGGCACCGGGGAACAGCTCTCCACACAGGCATGGTTTGGTCCATCTTCTCTACATTAGGAAGAGAGAGGCTAATTCAGACACATCCCATCAACCTGACCAGGTTGTTTGCCATGGAAGATGACTTTTGCTCTCTCATGTCCTTCATAGATGCCTACATCTTCTCCAAGGATCATTTCAGCATGGACCTTTTAGGTTTTCAGCAGCTGGAAGATCGCCTATATTCCTGTATTGTAAGACCAACTCTGTCCCTGCTCTTCTGTAAAATTAGATTGAGGGAAAAGTGTATGGTTAGGATTAATAACATGTTCAATTTGGGTTAGGAATCATTATCTGGAATGAATATTTGTATTAGGAACCTGCGATATTTATAAGAATATATAGGTGAAATAAAAGTATGAAAACAGAAATCTAGGTAAGTTTTGAAGCCCAGAAGGGCATTGGGCCCTTGATTGGGATACTTAGCATTGATTTATGTCCTGCACAGGTGTCTCCGTTAAATCAATATACTATGGCATAGGACCTTCTAATTTGGATGATTGAATGTGGAAGAGAACATCCAGTCAAAAAGGGATATTCGGTAGGATTAGGAAAATAGTCGGTGGGTTTAGATAAAAGAGTGAGTATAGGATTTGGACCAAAAGTTCTTTAGCAATAGGGTTTCAGGTAGAGAGTGAATGTAAATGTCAGCACATGTGAAGAGTCAGTCACAATGATGAACTGGGTAAAATATGTAGGAAAGCAATATTTTGAAGACGTATAAATTAATTGGGGGTACAAATAGGTGTACCTTGTGCCTATGAATATAGAGATAATGCATGAATAGACCATACTGTGAATAAATAATATAACTGGTTCGAACTTTAAATAATGGATTGAATTGATTTCTGAAAATATAGAGGAAACCTAATATTGATATACAATCATCCATTCCAAACAGTTATGCATCTAATGGTGATATTAGATTTATTGTTTATCATGAAAAGTGTGTGAGTTTTGCTTCAAAACTGATTATGAAATTAAAAAAAATGTGTTTGCAGAGAAGTCTCATGAAAAGACCAGTCAAGAAACCGGGAGGAATACATGTGTTCTGAAGCAGGAAATGATTAAAAGTGAAAAAATACCTATAAAGTTGTGAACTTGTGGATGAAATATATATCCTATGATGTGCAAAAACTGCAGAAATATTAATGTAGCAGTGTGGAATATAAATGAACGTCAAAATACACATCATGTCCCATAGGAATCTACTTGCATTGATGTTAAACTGGGTCAGATACTGTAGAATTATTAGGATTTGTATGCACCATTCACAGAAGTGAGTTGTCAGTACAAGGAAACAAATATGTATTTCAGGTGGATGAATATTTCCAATAATAATCTTGAGAAAAGTTGATTATATTTCCTCATGCATGAACATGAATGAATGTATGAATGTAGAGAGTGTATATAAGACACATATATTTCATGTTTTGATAAATCAGGACAGTATATATATATATATATATATATACCAAAAAAACACACAGAGAAACATAAAAAAGTAGCAATATATGCCAAATGAAATTTATAATGAAATATATAACATCTACTGATGCAAAAATATATACTTTACTGAACATGAAATTATGTATAATGTTGTTGTACTAGGAAGCTCACCCATAGGTTGAATTTTTAGTTCCAACAGCGTTTAAGAGGGGTAGTCTCTTCACACAATTTATATCTGCCGAGTCAGCAACCTCACAAAAATGTACGTGTGATACCAGGTAGGATTCTATATGTACATATAAAAATACATGTGCTGTATAGGCTAGAGAGAAAGGGAGGCAGGTATTCACATATTTGTTAATTTTAAAAACACATGAAAAACTATTCCAAATAAAAATTCACTAGATTTATAGCACCTAACATTTATTATGCAAAAGAAAAGTTCAAAAATACACCATTCCTCCTCTGACCTGCTTGTATTTCTGTTCTATTTGGGTTATTTTTCTCCATCATATTAGGATTAGTAGTCAGAGTCTAGTAGGGTATGTGTTAGTGTCAGGGATTCAGTATTTTGAATGGAAAATAGGAAAAAGAATCCAATGTCTATCAAATATGTGCTACACAAAATATTTTCCCTCTCTCATCCAGAACAATGCCTTGACATTACCTTCAACCCAAGTAAGACACAATTAGTGGAGAAGAGTTATAAAATCTGTGAATATATAACTGGAATGGAAAATGCTCAGGAGTTCACAACCTTGGATGTGGTAGAGAAGTTTCCATAAGTAAGTGACAGGTTAAAAACTCCACAAACATGGAGCTCTGCTGGCCTAAAGGACTTCTTGATAAACTGCCTCTGAGGTTGGGCACTTGAAATATATGTTGTTTTCAGGAGCTTTAGCTTCCTTTGTCGTGAGACCATCAAAGCTGGGTCTGATTCTATGTGACCTGGAGGACATGGTTTCTTATTTTCTAATGAACATGAGGCAGCAGTGGTGAATTCTCTCTTTTAAGTAAAATGTGACCAGTGCGTGCTAAGTCTCTCCCCATCTGGGCTGTGAAGCCATTTGGTCATCCTCCACTTTTTCATGGTTTTTCTTTCTCCTGCATTGGTAGTTTGGTATTTGCTTCACGAAATACAAGGAGTTCAAAAGGGACACAGTGCTGGATGGAGTTCTGCCACATGTGGTGGGTCAGGGTCTGCAGGAGAATGCACCAACCAGACTTCTATCCCACATAGCTTTCTCCCTTGTCTATTGCAACCTGATTCTTAACATTGCCATGAAACCTCTCCATATAACAAGACACCCTTACATATTAGTGTCTGCTGGCCTCACCATGTCTGTCACAAGCCATTTGGAAGCCAATGGCAAATCCATATGGCCACATCAGAGATGTATTATGACACACATACACACCACTGCTTTAGGCACACTACTCAGCAGGCACCAACTTACTGGCATGTCTGTTCTAGATCATTTTCATGAAACACAGTCAATCAAGGCACTGTCTAGTATACTCATGATAAACAACAGGTCATCCAAAGGTTCTCCAGAGACATGTTGTATAGTTGGACTTGACATTTCCATTATATAAGGTAGGAGTTATAAATCTAGTCAAATTTTAATTGAAATATTCTCATGTGTTTTTAAACTTAACAAATATGTGAATTCTTGTTTCCCTTTTCTGTAGCCGATTCACACATGTATATTTATATGCATATATAGAATCCTACCAGGTATCACACGTACATTTTGTGAGATGGCTGTCTTGGCAGATACAAATTGTGAGAAGAGTTCACTCCTCCTAAATGCTGTTGGAAATGAAAATTCAACCTATAGGAGAGAGTCCTAGTAGAACAACATTATACATTAACTCATGTTCAGTAAAATAAATATTTTTGCATTTGTGGATGATACATATTTACTGATGAATTTCGATTGACATTTATATTGGTACTTTTTAATATCTGTGAGTTGTGTGTGTGTGTGTGTGTGTGTGTTTGTGTGTGTGTGTGTATAGATATAGATATAGATATAGATTTACTCTCCAAATTTTTCAAAATATGAAATATATGTGTCTAATATACACTCTCTAAATTCATTCATGTTCATGTATGTGGATTTATAATCCACTTTTCACAAGATGATAATCAGAAATATTCATCCACCTGAAATACATATTTGTTTCCTAGTACTGAAAACTAACTTCAGTGAATGGTGCATACAAATCCTAATTATTCTACAGTAACTGACACAGTCTAACATCAATGCAAGTAGACTCCTATGGGACATGATCTGTAATTTGTCATTCATTTGTATTCGACACTGGTACATTATTGTTTCTTCAGTTTTTGCACATCACAGGATATACATTTCATCCACAAGTTCACAAATTAATAAGCATTTGTTTCAACTTTCACCACTTCTTGCTTCAGAACACATGTATTGTCAGGGTTTCTTGACTGGTCTTTTCATGAGACTTCTTTCCAAACACATTATTTTAAATTTCCATAATCATTTTGAAGCAAAACTCACACACTCTTCATAATAAACCAAAACACTAATATTTCCATTAGATATATACCTGGTTGGAATGAATGATTGTATATCAATATATGATTTCCTTTAATTTTTCAGATATCAGTTAATTCATTATTTAAAGTTCAAAAAAGTTATATTATTTATTCACAGTATGGTCTATTCATGCTTTTTCTCTATGTACCTAGAAACAGGGTACACCTCTTTGTACCCCCGATTCTCATTTTACACCTTCAATATATTGCTCCCAGAAATGGTGAAAGAAATACCCATGTCACCTCATTATCACAGTAATATTCTGGACAAAAATGGAAAGGTCACACTTATGATTGTACCAAAGCCTAAATGGAAAGTGAACATGGATTTCTAAAAACATCCATGCCCAGGTTGCCTATGCTGTCAATTGTCAATCCTATTGGTGACTACATATTTGTTTTTTTCCTAATTTATATATTCAAACTCAACCCTGTTGAAAATGTCTAATTCTATCACTCACTTTATACTTTGCCAGATTTCGTAATGTTTCTATTGATATCTGCTTTTCTACATATTTTCCCCAGTTCAACATAGTGACTGACTCTTCATATGTGCTGACATTTACATTCACTCAACAACCGAAAGTCTATTGCTAAAGAACTTTTGGTCCAAATCCTATACTCACTCGTCTTCCTAAACCTACCGACTATCTTCCTAATCCTACTGAATATCCCTTTTTGACTGGATGTTCTCTTCTAAATTCAATCATCCAATGTACAAGGTCCTATGCCATTGTATATCGAATTATCTGAGGCATCTTTGCAGAACATCATTCAAAGCTTAGTATCCCAATCAAGGGCAAAACCCTTCTGGGCTTCAAATCATACCTAGATTCTGTTTTCCTACTTATATTTCACCTCTATATTCTTGTAAGTATTGCAGGTTCCCAATACCATTATTCATCACACAGAATCACTCGTAACCCAAATCAAACCTGTTTTTAACCCCAAGTATACACTGTTCCCTCAATCATTTTACAGAAGAGCAGGGACAGAGTGGTTCTTACAATACAGGAAAGTTGGGGACCTTCCACCTGATGAGAATCCCAAATGTCCATGCACAAATGATACCTGGAGAAGTTCTAGGCAGGTATGAAGCACCTGAGAGAGCAAAAGTCATCTTCCATTGCAAACAACCTGGTCAGGATGAAGGGATGTGTCTGAATCTGAATCTCTCTCTTCTTATTGTAGAGAAGATGGACCAAACCAGGACTGAGTGGAGAGCTGTTCCCGGGTGCCAATGGTTGATATACATTCTACCTTATGAAAGTGTCACAGGAAGTAGGGGCAACCTCCATCTTATGTTACCCTTGGAAGCAACTGTTAGGACAAAGTGGTTGCCAAGGCAGTGACCTCATTCAGTTCCAAAGAATGTGACATACCTCATTTCCTTGGTGATGGAACTCTCTGAACTTGGTATCCAAGAAGCCAGGCACCAAGAGGCAGTCCCAGTCCCAGTCCCAGTGGGCTCACTTGTTTGGATTTACCAAGGACAGAGTCAGTTTTCTTGGTACCTAATGATGTGAGGATGCCCAAATGCCAGGAGAGCTCTGAAGATGCACCGTTCCTGAGAAAACAGGTAGTGGCTAACCACTTTTTCCTGACATCTTCACAAAGTTGGTCAAGGAAACAAGATCTGAGAGAAGACAGGCCATTTCGGGGGAACATAGTATGGCCCACCAATCAGAGGACACTCCGGATAGTCACAGACCTACTTGGGGGAAGGAGGTGCCTTTGTGGGAGTGGGTGTGGGTTTGTTGTTTTGTCTCATGTTCTGAGAATAGATAGGAAAGGTGGTTTGTTTGGTTTGGAGTGGACAGTTTCTAGTAAGTCATTTGACACGGCGAGTGTTTCTGTGTATCCCACTGTGTCCGTTGTTGTAGACATTCGAAAAGAGAATGCATTAATGAATGTGTCCTGTCTAGTATAAATCATCCCATAATTCATCCTGCCCAATATATGAATGGACTGCAGCTTGTCTTATCAATGTGCAACACCTGCTATCTTTCTACGTTGTTGTTTTCTTCCTGAATTCTGGCCACTCTCCAGAATAGGCTCATGGATTTGTGTCCAAAATATGTACCACCTCCAAGCTCTGTGACATGGCCATGTACTGGATAGCTGAAGAGAATGGCGAGCATCTCAGAAAACTCAGATATCAGTGTGACCAGGAAAGTCTCAGTGCAGAAACCCTGCTTTGGGCCTTTTGCTTACTTATTGTTGTGTTGCACTGAATGTCAAGAAGGTCTTTGCCTCAGGCCACCCCTTTGTGAAGCCTGAAGAAAACAGTTTTCAAATGGAAATGAATGGGCCTCACCTGTGGCTCTTTGCTTAATTGCTTTGGAAAGGGATGTGTCTTTATCAGCCTCTTGGGCCTGTGTGTGGCTGTGACTTAGATTCTCAGCACCTGATGGATCTTAAGAATGATCCCATGTGAGCTTCCAAAACCAAAATGGCAAAAAATTTCATTCATTGTGGATGAAGTCTCTTGCCTTCCTTGTTAGGTTCCTGCACTCCATCAAATGACAATAGGGATTCTTTGGGTCAAATGAGTTTTTCAAAGCCCTGCAGAGGTGCTTGTGTTTTCGCATGACTCTAAATCACCTAAAGATTCGATACCTAAAATCAGTAGGCCTCAAATTGGAGAAACAGAGAAGTATTAACCGCAGGCTTATTTGTTCACTCCTGGTTCACAGAAACGGTGTCCAGGCTACCCTGACTTTAGGCAAATGAGGGGCAAACGAGCAGATTTTGGACACTGTCATTGGCTGCGCCCCTCAGGGAAACCTCCAGCCAGAGGTTAAGATGATTGACTATAGGAAATAAGATGAGGGCCATGTGGGAGTGTTTTGGTTTTAATTTTGGTCATTTGTGTGGCATTGGAAAAAATGACTGGGTCCACGTGGACTTGAACTCTGGTGTGATTCCCCTTCGAGACTGGGTTTTTGGAACTGAACTCAGAGAAGCATTGCCATGAATTTTGTTGGGATTTTAAGAGGCCACGCATGAAAGTCGCTCTTGGAAACTGAGACTTAGGCCCCGGGTGGATTTCCACAGAGGCCTGGGAATCTCAGCAAGGATATCACATGATTTTATTCTTAAAGAAATGGCAGCCATAGTTGAGAGTCAAAACACACATGGACCTCACATTGTAGACCTCAATGGGCCTCGCCTAATGTGACCTTTTGTCCACTCTTTGGGAAGCCGTGCCTGTGAGAGTTCTCCAGAGATTTCATTGAAATGAGCTTCCTCACCATTTAATGTTTGCTGAATGAACTGAAACCCACAGTGCCTCCAACTTCATGCTTGAAAAATGGCTAGATAAATACCATGAAATTTTTGAAATTCCTATGACCAGGTGGCACTGGAGAAACATTGGATGTCCTGTTGCTGATCATGAGGATACCAGACAGTGCCTTGATTTACTGAGTTTCATGAAAATGTTGTAGAACAGAGATGCCAGTAAGTTGGAGCCTGCTGAGTAGTGGGTCTAGAGCAATGGTGGGGAGGTGTTTGATAAAACATCCGTGGTAGGGCCATGTTTATCTACCATTGGATTCCAAATGGCTTGTAACTGACATGGTGCAGCCAGCAGACCCTTATATGTAAAGGCATCTTGTTATATGGAGAGATTTCAGAGGAAAATTAAGAATCAGGATGATATGGACAAGGGGGCAATGGGGCAAGCTGTGAGAGATAGGAGCCTAGTTGGTGCATTCTCTTGCAGACCCTGACCCACCACACGTGACAGAACTCCCTCCAGCACTGTGTCCCAGTTTAGCTCCTAGTATTTCGTGAAACAAATACCAAACTCACAGTGCAGCAGCAAAAACACCACAAAAAGTGGAGGAGGACCAAATGGCTTCACAGTCCACACGGGGAGACACTTAGTCCCCAGTGGCCTCAGTTTACCTACAAAGAGAGGATTCAGCACTGCTTCATCTTGTTCATTGGAAAATAAGAAACCATGTCCTCCAGGTCACATAGATGCAGACCCAGCTTTGATGGTCTCACTACAGAGGAAGCCAAATCTCCTGAAAACAACATATATTTCAAGTGTGGAAGCTCAGAGGCAGTTTCTCAAAAAGTTTTTAGGCCAGCAGAGCTCCATGTTTGTGGAGGGTTTACTCTGTCCCTTAGTTTTGGAAACTCCTCTACCACCTCCAAGGTTGTGAACTCCTGAGCATTTTCCATTCCAGATATGTATTCACTGATTTTGTAACTCTTCTCCTCTAATTGTGTCTTACTTGGGGTGAAGGTAATGTCAAGGCTTTGTTCTGGATGAGAGCGGGAGGATATTTGTGCAGCATATATTTACATACACATTGGATTCATTTTCCAATTTTCCATTCGAAATACTGAATCCCTGACACTAACCCATACCTAGTAGACTCAGACTATTCATCCTAATATAATGGAGAAAATTAACCAAACACATTAGAAATACAAGTACTTTAGAGGAGACATGTTGTATAGTTGGACTTGACATTTGCATTATATAAGGTAGGAGTTATAAATCTAGTCAAATTTTAATTGAAATATTCTCCATGTGTTTTTAAACTTAACAAATATGTGAATTCTTGTTTCCCTTTTCTGTAGCCTATTCACACATGTATATTTATATGCATATATAGAATCCTACCAGGTATCACACGTATATTTTTGTGAGGTGGCTGTCTTGGCAGATACAAATTGTGAGAAGAGTTCACTCCTCCTAAATGCTGTTGGAAATGAAAATTCAACCTATAGGAGAGCGTCCTAGTAGAACAACATTATACATTACCTCATGTTCAGTAAAATAAATATTTTTGCATTTGTGGATGATACATATTTACTGATGAATTTCGATTGGCATTTATATTGGTATTTTTAATGTCTGTGAGTGTTTGTGTTTGTGTGTGTGAGTGTGTGTGTGTGTGTGTGTGTGTATAGATATAGATATAGATATAGATATACTCTCCAAATTTTTCAAAATATGAAATATATGCGTCTAATATACACTCCCTAAATTCATTCATGTTCATGTATGTGGATTTATAATCCACTTTTCACAAGATTATAATCAGAAATATTCATCCACCTGAAATACATATTTGTTTCCTAGTACTGAAAACTAACTTCAGTGAATGGTGCATACAAATCCTAATTATTCTACAGTAATTGACCCAGTCTAACATCAATGCAAGTAGACTCCTATGGGACATGATCTGTAATTTGTCATTCATTTGTATTCGACACTGGTACATTATTGTTTCTTCAGTTTTTGCACATCACAGGATATACATTTCATCCACAAGTTCACAAATCAATAAGCATTTGTTTCAACTTTCACCACTTCTTGCTTCAGAACACATGTATTGTCAGGATTTCTTGACTGGTCTTTTCATGAGACTTCTTTCCAAACACATTATTTTGAATTTCCATAATCATTTTGAAGCAAAACTCACACACTCTTCATGATAAACCTAAACACAAATATTTCCATTACATATATACCTGGTTGGAATGAATGATTGTATATCAATATACGATTTCCTTTAATTTTTCAGATATCAGTTCAATTCATTATTTAAAGTTCAAAAAAGGTATATTATTTATTCACAGTATGGTCTATTCATGCTTTTTCTCTATGTTCCTAGAAACAGGGTACACCTCTTTGTACCCCTGATTCTCATTTTACATCTTCAATATATTACTCCCAGAAATGGTGAAAGAAATACTCATGTCACCTCATTATCACAGTAATATTCTGGACCAAAAATGGAAAGGTCACACTAATGATTGTACCAAAGCCAAAATGGAAAGTGAACATGGATTTCTAAAAAAATCCATGTCCAGGTTGCCTAATGCTGTCAATTGTCAATCCTATTAGTGACTACATATTTGTTTTTTTCCTAATTTATATATTCAAACTCAACCCTGTTGAAAATGTCTAATTCTATCACTCACTTTATACTTTGCCTGATTTCGTAATGTTTCTATTGATATCTGCTTTTCTACATATTTTCCCCAGTTCAACATAGTGACCGACCCTTCATATGTGCTGACATTTACATTCACTCAACAACCGAAAGTCTATTGCTAAAGAACTTTTGGTCCAAATCCTATACTCACTCTTCTTCCTAAACCTACCGACTATCTTCCTAATCCTACTGAATATCCCTTTTTGACTGGATGTTCTCTTCTAAATTCAATCATCCAATGTACAAGGTCCTATGCCATTGTATATCGAATTATCTGAGGCATCTTTGCAGAACATCATTCAAAGCTAAGTATCCCAATCAAGGGCAAAACCCTTCTGGGCTTCAAATCATACCTAGATTTCTGTTTTCCTACTTATATTTCACCTCTATATTCTTGTAAATATTGCAAGTTCCCAATACCATTATTCATCACACAGAATCACTCGTAACCCAAATCAAACCTGTTTTTAACCCCAAGTATACACTGTTCCCTCAATCATTTTACAGAAGAGCAGGGACAGAGTGGTTCTTACAATACAGGAAAGTTGGGGACCTTCCACCTGATGAGAACCTCAAATGTCCATGCACAAATGATACCTGGAGAAGTTGTAGGCAGGTATGAAGCACCTGAGAGAGCAAAAGTCATCTTCCATGGCAAACAACCTGGTCAGGATGAAGGGATGTGTCTGAATCTGAATCTCTCTCTTCATATTGTAGAGAAGATGGACCAAACCAGGCCTGAGTGGAGAGCTGTTCCGGGCTGCCAATGGTGATATACATTCTACCTTATGAAAGTGTCACAGGAAGCGGGGGCAACCTCCATTTTATGTTACCCTTTGAAGCAACTGTTAGGACAAAGTGGTTGCCAAGGCAGTGACCTCATTCAGTTCCAAAGAATGTGACATACCTCATTTCCTTGGTGATGGAACTCTCTGAACTTGGTATCCAAGAAGCCAGGCACCCAGAGGCAGTCGCAGTCCCAGTCCCAGTGGGTTCACTTGTTTGGATTTACCAAGGACAGAGTCAGTTTTCTTGGTACCTAATGATGTGAGGATGGCCAAATGCCAGGAGAGCTCTGAAGATGGACCTTTCCTGAGAAAACAGGTAGTGGCTAACCACTTTTTCCTGACATCTTCACAGAGTTGGACAAGGAAACAAGATCTGAGAGAAGACAGGCCATTTCGGGGGAACATAGTATGGCCCACCAGTCAGAGGACACTCCGGATAGTCACAGACCTACTTGGGGCAAGGAGGTGCCTTTGTGGGAGTGGGTGTGGGTTTGTTGTTTTGTCTCATGTTCTCAGAATAGATAGGAAAGGCGGTTTGTTTGGTTTGGAGTGGACAGTTTCTAGTAAGTCATTTGACACGGCGAGTGTTTCTGTTTCTGTGTATCCCACTGTGTCCGTTGTTGTAGACATTAGAAAAGAGAATGCATTAATGGATGTGTCCTGTCTAGTATAAATCATACCAAAATTCATCCTGCCCAATATATGAATGGACTGCAGCTTGTCTTATCGATGTGCAACACCTGCTATCTTTCTAAGTTGTTGTTTTCTTCCTGAATTCTGGCCACTCTCCAGAATAGGCTCATGGATTTGTGTCCAAAATATGTACCACCTCCAAGCTCTGTGACATGGCCATGTACTGGATAGCTGAAGAGAATGGCGAGCATCTCAGAAAACTCAGATATCAGTGTGACCAGGAAAGTCTCAGTGCAGAAACCCTGCTTTGGGCCTTTTGCTTACTTATTGTTGTGTTGCACTGAATGTCAGGAAGATCTTTGCATCAGGCCACCCCTTTGTGAAGCCTGAAGAAAACAGTTTTCAAATGGAAATGAATGGGCCTCACCTGTGGCTCTTTGCTTAATTGCTTTGGAAAGGGATGTGTCTTTATCAGCCTCTTGGGCCTGTGTGTGGCTGTGACTTAGATTCTCAGCACCTGATGGATCTTAAGAATGATCCCATGTGAGCTTCCAAAACCAAAATGGCAAAAAATTTCATTCATTGTGGATGAAGTCTCTTGCCTTCCTCTGTTAGGTTCCTGCACTCCATCAAATGACAATAGGGATTCTTTGGGTCAAATGAGTTCTTCAAAGCCCTGCAGAGGTACTTGTGTTTTCGCATGACTCTAAACCACCTAAAGAATCGATACCTAAAATCAGTAGGCCTCAAATTGGAGAAACACAGAAGTATTAACGGCAGGCTCATTTGTTCACTCCTGGTTCACAGAAACGGTGTCCAGGCTACCCTGACTTTAGACAAATGAGGGGCAAACGAGCTGATTTTGGACACTGTCATTGGCTGCGCCCTTCATGGAAACCTCCAGCCAGAGGTTAAGATGATTGACTATATGGAATAAGATGAGGGCCATGTGGGAGTGTTTTGGTTTTAATTTTGGTCATTTGTGTGGCATTGGAAAAAATGACTGGGTCCACGTTGGCTTGAACTCTGGTGTGATTCCCCTTAGAGACTGGGTTTTGGAACTGAACTCAGAGAAGCATTGCCATGAATTTTGTTGGGATTTTAAGAGGCCACGCATGAAAGTCGCTCTTGGAAACTGAGACCTAGGCCCCGGGTGGATTTCCACAGAGGCCTGGGAATCTCAGCAAGGATATCACATGATTTTATTCTTAAAGAAATGGCAGCCATAGTTGAGAGTCAAAACACACCTGGACCTCACATTGTAGACCTCAATGGGCCAGGCCTAATGTGACCTTTTGTCCACTCTTTGGGAAGCCATGCCTGTGAGAGTTCTCCAGAGATTTCATTGAAATGAGCTTCCTCACCATTTAATGTTTGCTGAATGAACTGAAACCCACAGTGCCTCCAACTTCATGCTTGAAAAATGGCTAGATAAATACCATGAATTTTTTGAAATTCCTATGACCAGGTGGCACTGGAGAAACATTGGATGTCCTGTTGCTGATCATGAGTATACCAGACAGTGCCTTGATTTACTGAGTTTCATGAAAATGGTGTAGAACAGAGATGCCAGAAATTTGGAGCCTGCTGAGTAGTGGGTCTAGAGCAGTGGTGGGGAGGTGTTTGATAAAACATCCGTGGTAGGGCCATGTGGATCTACCATTGGATTCCAAATGGCTTGTAACTGACATGGTGCAGCCAGCAGACCCTTATATGTAAAGGCATCTTGTTACATGGAGAGTTTTCAGAGGAAAATTAAGAATCAGGTTGATATGGACAAGGGGGCAATGGGGCAAGCTGTGAGAGATAGGAGCCTTGTTGGTGCATTCTCTTGCAGACCCTGACCCACCACACGTGACAGAACTCCCTCCAGCACTGTGTCCCCGGTTAGCTCCTAGTATTTCGTGAAACAAATATCAAATTCACAGTGCAGCAGCAAAAACACCACAAAAAGTGGAAGAGGACCACATGGCTTCACAGTCCACACGGGGAGACACTTAGTCCCCAATGGCCTCAGTTTACCTACAAAGATAGGATTCAGCACTGCTTCATCTTTTTCATTGGAAAATAAGAAACCATGTCCTCCAGGTCACATAGATGCAGACCCAGCTTTGATGTTCTCACTAGAGAGGAAGCCAAATCTCCTGAAAACAACATATATTTCAAGTGTGGAAGCTCAGAGGCAGTTTCTCAAAAAGTTTTTAGGCCAGCAGAGCTCCATGTTTGTGGAGTGTTTACCCTGTCCCTTAGTTTTGGAAACTCCTCTACCACCTCCAAGGTTGTGAACTCCTGAGCATTTTCCATTCCAGATATGTATTCACTGATTTTGTAACTCTTCTCCTCTAATTGTGTCTTACTTGGGGTGAAGGTAATGTCAAGGCATTGTTCTAGATGAGAGCGGGAGGATATTTGTGCAGCATATATTTACATACACATTGGATTCATTTTCCAATTTTCCATTCGAAATACTGAATCCCTGACACTAACCCATACCTAGTAGACTCAGACTATTCATCCTAATATAATGGAGAAAATTAACCCAACACATTAGAAATACAAGTACTTCAGAGGAGACATGTTGTATAGTTGGACTTGACATTTGCATTATATAAGGTAGGAGTTATAAATCTAGTCAAATTTATTTGAAATATTCTCCATGTGTTTTAAACTTAACAAATATGTGAATTCTTGTTTCCTTTTTCTGTAGTCTATTCACACATGTATATTTATATGCATATATAGAATCCTACCAGGTATCACACGTACATTTTTGTGAGGTGGCTGTCTTGGCAGATACAAATTGTGAGAAGTGTTCACTCCTCCTAAATGCTGTTGGAAATGAAAATTCAACTTATAGGAGAGCGTCCTAGTAGAACAACATTATACATTAACTCATGTTCAGTAAAATAAATATTTTTGCATTTGTGGATGATACATATTTACTGATGAATTTCGATTGGCATTTATATTGGTACTTTTTAATGTCTGTGAGTTGTGTGTGTGTGTGTGTGTGTGTGTGTGTGTATAGATATAGATATAGATATAGATATACTCTCCAAATTTTCAAAATATGAAATATATGTGTCTAATATACACTCTCTAAATTCATTCATGTTCATGTATGTGGATTTATAATCCACTTTTCACAAGATTATAATCAGAAATATTCATCCACCTGAAATACATATTTGTTTCCTAGTACTGAAAACTAACTTCAGTGAATGGTGCATACAAATCCTAATTATTCTACAGTAACTGACACAGTCTAACATCAATGCAAGTAGACTCCTATGGGACATGATATGTAATTTGTCATTCATTTCTATTCGACACTGGTACATTATTGTTTCTTCAGTTTTTGCACATCACAGGATATACATTTCATCCACAAGTTCACAAATTAATAAGCATTTGTTTCAACTTTCACCACTTCTTGCTTCAGAACACATGTATTGTCAGGATTTCTTGACTGGTCTTTTCGTGAGACTTCTTTCCAAACACATTATTTTGAATTTCCATAATCATTTTGAAGCAAAACTCACACACTCTTCATGATAAACCAAAACACAAATATTTCCATTACATATATACCTGGTTGGAATGAATGATTGTATATCAATATACGATTTCCTTTAATTTTTCAGATATCAGTTCAATTCATTATTTAAAGTTCAAAAAAGTTATATTTTTTATTCACTGTATGGTCTATTCATGCTTTTTCTCTATGTTCCTAGAAACAGGGTACACCTCTTTGTACCCCCGATTCTCATTTTACATCTTCAATATATTGCTCCCAGAAATGGTGAAAGAAATACTCATGTCACCTCATTATCACAGTATTATTCTGGACCAAAAATGGAAAGGTCACACTTATGATTGTACCAAAGCCTAAATGGAAAGTGGACATGGATTTCTAAAAACATCCATGTCCAGGTTGCCTAATGCTGTCAATTGTCAATCCTATTGGTGACTACATATTTGTTTTTTTCCTAATTTATATATTCAAACTCAACCCTGTTGAAAATGTCTAATTCTATCACTAACTTTATACTTTGCCTGATTTCGTAATGTTTCTATTGATATCTGCTTTTCTACATATTTTATCCAGTTCAACATAGTGACTGACTCTTCATATGTGCTGACATTTACATTCGCTCAACAACTGAAAATCTATTGCTAAAGAACTTTTGGTCCAAATCCTATACTCACTCTTCTTCCTAAACCTACCGACTATCTTCCTAATCCTACTGAATATCCCTTTTTGACTGGATGTTCTCTTCTAAATTCAATCATCCAATGTACAAGGTCCTATGCCATTGTATATCGAATTATCTGAGGCATCTTTGCAGAACATCATTCAAAGCTAAGTATCCCAATCAAGGGCAAAACCCTTTTGGGCTTCAAATCATACCTAGATTTCTCTTTTCCTACATATATTTCACCTCAATATTCTTGTAAATTCTGCAGGTTCCAATACCATTATTCATCACACAGAATCACTCATAACCCAAATCAAACCTGTTTTTGACCCCAAGTATACACTGTTCCCTCAATCATTTTACAGAAGAGCAGGGACAGAGTGGTTCTTACAATACAGGAAAGTTGGGGACCTTCCACCTGATGAGAACCTCAAATGTCCATGCACAAAGGATACCTGGAGAAGTTCTAGGCAGGTATGAAGCACCTGAGAGAGCAAAAGTCATCTTCCATGGCAAACAACCTGGTCAGGATGAAGGGATGTGTCTGAATCTGCCTCTCTCTCTTCTTATTGTACAGAAGATGGACCGAACCAGGGATGAGTGGAGAGCTGTTCCCGGGTGCCAATGGTGATATACATTCTACCTTATGAAAGTGTCACAGGAAGTAGGGGCAACCTCCATCTTATGTAACCCTTGGAAGCAACTGTTAGGACAAAGTGGTTGCCAAGGCAGTGACCTCATTCAGTTCCAAAGAATGTGACATACCTCATTTCCTTGGTGATGGAACTCTCTGAACTTGGTATCCAAGAAGCCAGGCACCCAGAGGCAGTCCCAGTCCCAGTCCCAGTGGGCTCACTTGTTTGGATTTACCAAGGACAGAGTCAGTTTTCTTGGTACCTGATGATGTGAGGATGGCCAAATGCCAGGAGAGCTCTGAAGATGGACCCTTCCTGAGAAAACAGGTAGTGGCTAACCACTTTTTCCTGACATCTTCACAGAGTTGGTCAAGGAAACAAGATCTGAGAGAAGACAGGCCATTTCGGGGGAACATAGTATGGCCCACCAGTCAGAGGACACTCCGGATAGTCACAGACCTACTTGGGGGAAGGAGGTGCCTTTGTGGGAGTGGGTGTGGGTTTGTTGTTTTGTCTCATGTTCTGAGAATAGATAGAAAAGGCGGTTTGTTTGGTTTGGAGTGGACAGTTTCTAGTAAGTCATTTGACACGGCGAGTGTTTCTGTTTCTGTGTATCCCACTGTGTCCGTTGTTGTAGACATTAGAAAAGAGAATGCATTAATGGATGTGTCCTGTCTAGTATAAATCTTCCCATGCCCAATATATGAATGGACTGCAGCTTGATTATCGAAGTGCAACACATGCTATCTTTCTAAGTTGTAGTTTTCTTCCTGAATTCTGGCCACTCTCCAGAATAGGCTCATGGATTTGTGTCCAAAATATGTACCACCTCCAAGCTCTGTGACATGGCCATGTACTGGATAGCTGATGAGAATGGCGAACATCTCAGAAAACTCAGATATCAGTGTGACAAGGAAAGTCTCAGTGCAGAAACCCTGCTTTGGGCCTTTTGCTTACTTATTGTTGTGTTGCACTGAATGTCAGGCAGGTCTTTGCCTCAGGCCACCCCTTTGTGAAGCCTGAAGAAAACAGTTTTCAAATGGAAATGAATGGGCCTCACCTGTGGCTCTTTGCTTAATTCCTTTGGAAAGGGATGTGTCTTTATCAGCCTCTTGGGCCTGTGTGTGGCTGTGACTTAGATTCTCAGCACCTGATGGATCTTAAGAATGATCCCATGTGAGCTTCCAAAACCAAAATGGCAAAAAATTTCATTCATTGTGGATGAAGTCTCTTGCCTTCCTCTGTTAGGTTCCTGCACTCCATCAAATGACAATAGGGATTCTTTGGGTCAAATGAGTTCTTCAAAGCCCTGCAGAGGTGCTTGTGTTTTTGCATGACTCTAAATCACCTAAAGAATCGATACCTAAAATCAGTAGGCCTCAAATTGGAGAAACACAGAAGTATTAACGGCAGGCTTATTTGTTCACTCCTGGTTCACAGAAACGGTGTCCAGGCTACCCTGACTTTAGACAAATGAGGGGCAAACGAGCTGATTTTGGACACTGTCTTGGGCTGCGCCCCTCATGGAAACCTCCAGCCAGAGGTTAAGATGATTGACTATATGAAATAAGATGAGGGCCATGTGGGAGTGTTTTGGTTTTAATTTTGGTCATTTGTGTGGCATTGGAAAAAATGACTGGGTCCACGTGGGCTTGAACTCTGGTGTGATTCCCCTTAGAGACTGGGTTTTGGAACTGAACTCAGAGAATCATTGCCATGAATTTTGTTGGGATTTTAAGAGGCCACGCATGAAAGTCGCTCTTGGAAACTGAGACCTATCCCTGGGTGGATTTCCACAGAGGCCTGGGAATCTCAGCAAGGATATCACATGATTTTATTCTTAAAGAAATGGCAGCCATAGTTGAGAGTCAAAACACACATGGACTTCACATTGTAGACCTCAATGGGCCTGGCCTAATGTGACCTTTTGTCCACTCTTTGGGAAGCCATGCCTGTGAGAGTTCTCCAGAGATTTCATTGAAATGAGCTTCCTCACCATTTAATGTTTGCTGAATGAACTGAAACCCACAGTGCCTCCAACTTCATGCTTGAAAAATGGCTAGATAAATACCATGAAATTTTTGAAATTCCTATGACCAGGTGGCACTGGAGAAACATTGGATGTCCTGTTGCTGATCATGAGTATACCAGACAGTGCCTTGATTTACTGAGTTTCATGAAAATGGTGTAGAACAGAGATGCCAGAAATTTGGAGCCTGCTGAGTAGTGGGTCTAGAGCAGTGGTGGGGAGGTGTTTGATAAAACATCCGTGGTAGGGCCATGTGGATCTACCATTGGATTCCAAATGGCTTGTAACTGACATGGTGCAGCCAACAGACCCTTATATGTAAAGGCATCTTGTTATATGGAGAGTTTTCAGAGGAAAATTAAGAATCAGGTTGATATGGACAAGGGGGCAATGGGGCAAGCTGTGAGAGATAGGAGCCTAGTTGGTGCATTCTCTTGCAGACCCTGACCCACCACACGTGACAGAACTCCCTCCAGCACTGTGTCCCAGTTTAGCTCCTAGTATTTCGTGAAACAAATACCAAACTCACAGTGCAGCAGCAAAAACACCACAAAAAGTGGAAGAGGACCAAATGGCTTCACAGTCCACACGGGGAGACACTTAGTCCCCAGTGGCCTCAGTTTACCTACAAAGAGAGGATTCAGCACTGCTTCATCTTGTTCATTGGAAAATAAGAAACCATGTCCTCCAGGTCACATAGATGCAGACCCAGCTTTGATGTTCTCACTACAGAGGAAGCCAAATCTCCTGAAAACAACATATATTTCAAGTGTGGAAGCTCAGAGGCAGTTTCTCAAAAAGTTTTTAGGCCAGCAGAGCTCCATGTTTGTGGAGGGTTTACCCTGTCCCTTAGTTTTGGAAACTCCTCTACCACCTCCAAGGTTGTGAACTCCTGAGCATTTTCCATTCCAGATATGTATTCACTGATTTTGTAACTCTTCTCCTCTAATTGTGTCTTACTTGGGGTGAAGGTAATGTCAAGGCATTGTTCTGGATGAGAGCGGGAGGATATTTGTGCAGCATATATTTACATACACATTGGATTCATTTTCCAATTTTCCATTCGAAATACTGAATCCCTGACACTAACCCATACCTAGTAGACTCAGACTATTCATCCTAATATAATGGAGAAAATTAACCCAACACATTAGAAATACAAGTACTTCAGAGGAGACATGTTGTATAGTTGGACTTGACATTTGCATTATATAAGGTAGGAGTTATAAATCTAGTCAAATTTATTTGAAATATTCTCCATGTGTTTTAAACTTAACAAATATGTGAATTTTTGTTTCCTTTTTCTGTAGTCTATTCACACATGTATATTTATATGCATATATAGAATCCTACCAGGTATCACACGTACATTTTTGTGAGGTGGCTGTCTTGGCAGATACAAATTGTGAGAAGAGTTCACTCCTCCTAAATGCTGTTGGAAATGAAAATTCAACTTATAGGAGAGCGTCCTAGTAGAACAACATTATTCATTAGCTCATGTTCAGTAAAATAAATATTTTTGCATTTGTGGATGATACATATTTACTGATGAATTTGGATTGGCATTTATATTGGTACTTTTTAATGTCTGTTAGTTGTGTGTGTGTGTGTGTGTGTGTGTGTGTGTGTGTGTATAGATATAGATATAGATATAGATATACTCTCCAAATTTTCAAAATATGAAATATATGGGTCTAATATACACTCTCTAAATTCATTCATGTTCATGTATGTGGATTTATAATCCACTTTTCACAAGATGATAATCAGAAATATTCATCCACCTTAAATACATATTTGTTTCCTAGTACTGAAAACTAACTTCAGTGAATGGTGCATACAAATCCTAATTATTCTACAGTAACTGACACAGTCTAACATCAATGCAAGTAGACTCCTATGGGACATGATATGTAATTTGTCATTCATTTGTATTCGACACTGGTACATTATTGTTTCTTCAGTTTTTGCACATCACAGGATATACATTTCATGCACAAGTTCACAAATTAATAAGCATTTGTTTCAACTTTCACCACTTCTTGCTTCAGAACACATGTATTGTCAGGGTTTCTTGACTGGTCTTTTCATGAGACTTCTTTCCAATACATTATTTTGAATTTCCATAATCATTTTGAAGCAAACGTCACACACTCTTCATGGTAAACCAAAACACAAATATTTCCATTACATATATACCTGGTTGGAATGAATGATTGTATATCAATATACGATTTCCTTTAATTTTTCAGATATCAGTTCAGTTCATTATTTAAAGTTCAAAAAAGTTATATTATTTATTCACAGTATGGTCTATTCATGCTTTTTCTCTATATTCCTAGAAACAGGGTACACCTCTTTGTAACCCCGATTCTCATTTTACACCTTCAATATATTGCTCCCAGAAGTGGTGAAAGAAATACTCATGTCACCTCATTATCACAGTAATATTCTGGACAAAAAATGGAAAGGTCACACTTATGATTGTACCAAAGCCTAAATGGAAAGTGAACATGGATTTCTAAAAACATCCATGTCCAGGTTGCCTAATGCTGTCAATTGTCAATCCTATTGGTGACTACATATTTGTTTTTTTCCTAATTTATATATTCAAACTCAACCCTGTTGAAAATGTCTAATTCTATCACTCACTTTATACTTTGCCTGATTTCCTAATATTTCTATTGATATCTGCTTTTCTACATATTTTCCCCAGTTCAACATAGTGACTGACTCTTCATATGTGCTGACATTTACATTCACTCAACAACCGAAAGTCTATTGCTAAAGAACTTTTGGTCCAAATTCTATACTCACTCTTCTTCCTAAACCTACCGACTATCTTCCTAATCCTATTGAATATCCCTTTTTGACTGGATGTTCTCTCTAAATTCAATCATCCAATGTACAAGGTCCTATGCCATTGTATATCGAATTATCTGAGGCATCTTTGCAGAACATCATTCAAAGCTAAGTATCCCAATCAAGGGCAAAACCCTTCTGGGCTTCAAATCATACCTAGATTTCTGTTTTCCTACTTATATTTCACCTCTATATTCTTGTAAATATTGCAGGTTCCCAATACCATTATTCATCACACAGAATCACTCGTAACCCAAATCAAACCTGTTTTTAACCCCAAGTATACACTGTTCCCTCAATCATTTTACAGAAGAGCAGGGACAGAGTGGTTCTTACAATACAGGAAAGTTGGGGACCTTCCACCTGATGAGAACCTCAAATGTCCATGCACAAATGATACCTGGAGAAGTTGTAGGCAGGTATGAAGCACCTGAGAGAGCAAAAGTCATCTTCCATGGCAAACAACCTGGTCAGGATGAAGGGATGTGTCTGAATCTGCCTCTCTCTCTTCTTATTGTACAGAAGATGGACCAAACCAGGGCTGAGTGGAGAGCTGTTCCCGGGTGCCAATGGTGATATACATTCTACCTTATGAAAGTGTCACAGGAAGTAGGGGCAACCTCCATCTTATGTTACCCTTGGAAGCAACTGTTAGGACAAAGTGGTTGCCAAGGCAGTGACCTCATTCAGTTCCAAAGAATGTGACATACCTCATTTCCTTGGTGATGGAACTCTCTGAACTTGGTATCCAAGAAGCCAGGCACCCAGAGGCAGTCCCAGTCCCAGTCCCAGTGGGCTCACTTGTTTGGATTTACCAAGGACAGAGTCAGTTTTCTTGGTACCTAATGATGTGAGGATGGCCAAATGCCAGGAGAGCTCTGAAGATGGACCTTTCCTGAGAAAACAGGTACTGGCTAACCACTTTTTCCTGACATCTTCACAGAGTTGGTCAAGGAAACAAGATCTGAGAGAAGACAGGCCATTTCGGGGGAACATAGTATGGCCCACCAGTCAGAGGACACTCCGGAGAGTCACAGACGTACTTGGGGGAAGGAGGTGCCTTTGTGGGAGTGGGTGTGTGTTTGTTGTTTTGTCTCATGTTCTGAGAATAGATAGAAAAGGCGGTTTGTTTGGTTTGGAGTGGACAGTTTCTAGTAAGTCATTTGACACGGCGAGTGTTTCTCTTTCTGTGTATCCCACTGTGTCCGTTGTTGTAGACATTAGAAAAGAGAATGCATTAATGGATGTGTCCTGTCTAGTATAAATCTTCCCATGCCCAATATATGAATGGACTGCAGCTTGTCTTATCGATGTGCAACACCTGCTATCTTTCTAAGTTGTAGTTTTCTTCCTGAATTCTGGCCACTCTCCAGAATAGGCTCATGGATTTGTGTCCAAAATATGTACCACCTCCAAGCTCTGTGACATGGCCATGTACTGGATAGCTGAAGAGAATGGCGAGCATCTCAGAAAACTCAGATATCAGTGTGACCAGGAAAGTCTCAGTGCAGAAACCCTGCTTTGGGCCTTTTGCTTACTTATTGTTGTGTTGCACTGAATGTCAGGAAGGTCTTTGCCTCAGGCCACCCCTTTGTGAAGCCTGATGAAAACAGTTTTCAAATGGAAATGAATGGGCCTCACCTGTGGCTCTTTGCTTAATTGCTTTGGAAAGGGATGTGTCTTTATCAGCCTCTTGGGCCTGTGTGTGGCTGTGACTTAGATTCTCAGCACCTGATGGATCTTAAGAATGATCCCATGTGAGCTTCCAAAACCAAAATGGCAAAAAATTTCATTCATTGTGGATGAAGTCTCTTGCCTTCCTCTGTTAGGTTCCTGCACTCCATCAAATGACAATAGGGATTCTTTGGGTCAAATGAGTTCTTCAAAGCCCTGCAGAGGTACTTGTGTTTTCGCATGACTCTAAATCACCTAAAGAATCCATACCTAAAATCAGTAGGCCTCAAATTGGAGAAACACAGAAGTATTAACGGCAGGCTTATTTGTTCACTCCTGGTTCACAGAAACGGTGTCCAGGCTACCCTGACTTTAGGCAAATGAGGGGCAAACGAGCTGATTTTGGACACTGTCTTGGGCTGCGCCCCTCATGGAAACCTCCAGCCAGAGGTTAAGATGATTGACTATATGAAATAAGATGAGGGCCATGTGGGAGTGTTTTGGTTTTAATTTTGGTCATTTGTGTGGCATTGGAAAAAATGACTGGGTCCACGTGGGCTTGAACTCTGGTGTGATTCCCCTTAGAGACTGGGTTTTGGAACTGAACTCAGAGAAGCATTGCCATAAATTTTGTTGGGATTTTAAGAGGCCACGCATGAAAGTCGCTCTTGGAAACTGAGACCTAGGCCCCAAGTGGATTTCCACAGAGGCCTGGGAATCTCAGCAAGGATATCACATGATTTTATTCTTAAAGAAATGGCAGCCATAGTTGAGAGTCAAAACACACATGGACCTCACATTGTAGACCTCAATGGGCCTGGCCTAATGTGACCTTTTGTCCACTCTTTGGGAAGCCGTGCCTGTGAGAGTTCTCCAGAGATTTCATTGAAATGAGCTTCCTCACCATTTAAAGTTTGCTGAATGAACTGAAACCCACAGTGCCTCCAACTTCATGCTTGAAAAATGGCTAGATAAATACCATGAAATTTTTGAAATTCCTATGACCAGGTGGCACTGGAGGAACATTGGATGTCCTGTTGCTGATCATGAGTATACCAGACAGTGCCTTGATTTACTGAGTTTCATGAAAATGGTGTAGAACAGAGATGCCAGAAATTTGGAGCCTGCTGAGTAGTGGGTCTAGAGCAGTGGTGGGGAGGTGTTTGATAAAACATCCGTGGTAGGGCCATGTGGATCTACCATTGGATTCCAAATGGCTTGTAACTGACATGGTGCAGCCAACAGACCCTTATATGTAAAGGCATCTTGTTATATGGAGAGTTTTCAGAGGAAAATTAAGAATCAGGTTGATATGGACAAGGGGGCAATGGGGCAAGCTGTGAGAGATAGGAGCCTAGTTGGTGCATTCTCTTGCAGACCCTGACCCACCACACGTGACAGAACTCCCTCCAGCACTGTGTCCCAGTTTAGCTCCTAGTATTTCGTGAAACAAATACCAAACTCACAGTGCAGCAGCAAAAACACCACAAAAAGTGGAAGAGGACCAAATGGCTTCACAGTCCACACGGGGAGACACTTAGTCCCCAGTGGCCTCAGTTTACCTACAAAGAGAGGATTCAGCACTGCTTCATCTTGTTCATTGGAAAATAAGAAACCATGTCCTCCAGGTCACATAGATGCAGACCCAGCTTTGATGTTCTCACTACAGAGGAAGCCAAATCTCCTGAAAACAACATATATTTCAAGTGTGGAAGCTCAGAGGCAGTTTCTCAAAAAGTTTTTAGGCCAGCAGAGCTCCATGTTTGTGGAGGGTTTACCCTGTCCCTTAGTTTTGGAAACTCCTCTACCACCTCCAAGGTTGTGAACTCCTGAGCATTTTCCATTCCAGATATGTATTCACTGATTTTGTAACTCTTCTCCTCTAATTGTGTCTTACTTGGGGTGAAGGTAATGTCAAGGCATTGTTCTGGATGAGAGCGGGAGGATATTTGTGCAGCATATATTTACATACACATTGGATTCATTTTCCAATTTTCCATTCGAAATACTGAATCCCTGACACTAACCCATACCTAGTAGACTCAGACTATTCATCCTAATATAATGGAGAAAATTAACCCAACACATTAGAAATACAAGTACTTCAGAGGAGACATGTTGTATAGTTGGACTTGACATTTGCATTATATAAGGTAGGAGTTATAAATCTAGTCAAATTTATTTGAAATATTCTCCATGTGTTTTAAACTTAACAAATATGTGAATTTTTGTTTCCTTTTTCTGTAGTCTATTCACACATGTATATTTATATGCATATATAGAATCCTACCAGGTATCACACGTACATTTTTGTGAGGTGGCTGTCTTGGCAGATACAAATTGTGAGAAGAGTTCACTCCTCCTAAATGCTGTTGGAAATGAAAATTCAACTTATAGGAGAGCGTCCTAGTAGAACAACATTATTCATTAGCTCATGTTCAGTAAAATAAATATTTTTGCATTTGTGGATGATACATATTTACTGATGAATTCGATTGGCATTTATATTGGTACTTTTTAATGTCTGTTAGTTGTGTGTGTGTGTGTGTGTGTGTGTGTGTGTGTGTGTGTGTATAGATATAGATATAGATATAGATATACTCTCCAAATTTTCAAAATATGAAATATATGTGTCTAATATACACTCTCTAAATTCATTCATGTTCATGTATGTGGATTTATAATCCACTTTTCACAAGATGATAATCAGAAATATTCATCCACCTTAAATACATATTTGTTTCCTAGTACTGAAAACTAACTTCAGTGAATGGTGCATACAAATCCTAATTATTCTACAGTAACTGACACAGTCTAACATCAATGCAAGTAGACTCCTATGGGACATGATATGTAATTTGTCATTCATTTGTATTCGACACTGGTACATTATTGTTTCTTCAGTTTTTGCACATCACAGGATGTACATTTCATGCACAAGTTCACAAATTAATAAGCATTTGTTTCAACTTTCACCACTTCTTGCTTCAGAACACATGTATTGTCAGGGTTTCTTGACTGGTCTTTTCATGAGACTTCTTTCCAATACATTATTTTGAATTTCCATAATCATTTTGAAGCAAACGTCACACACTCTTCATGGTAAACCAAAACACAAATATTTCCATTACATATATACCTGGTTGGAATGAATGATTGTATATCAATATACGATTTCCTTTAATTTTTCAGATATCAGTTCAGTTCATTATTTAAAGTTCAAAAAAGTTATATTATTTATTCACAGTATGGTCTATTCATGCTTTTTCTCTATATTCCTAGAAACAGGGTACACCTCTTTGTAACCCCGATTCTCATTTTACACCTTCAATATATTGCTCCCAGAAGTGGTGAAAGAAATACTCATGTCACCTCATTATCACAGTAATATTCTGGACAAAAAATGGAAAGGTCACACTTATGATTGTACCAAAGCCTAAATGGAAAGTGAACATGGATTTCTAAAAACATCCATGTCCAGGTTGCCTAATGCTGTCAATTGTCAATCCTATTGGTGACTACATATTTGTTTTTTTCCTAATTTATATATTCAAACTCAACCCTGTTGAAAATGTCTAATTCTATCACTCACTTTATACTTTGCCTGATTTCCTAATATTTCTATTGATATCTGCTTTTCTACATATTTTCCCCAGTTCAACATAGTGACTGACTCTTCATATGTGCTGACATTTACATTCACTCAACAACCGAAAGTCTATTGCTAAAGAACTTTTGGTCCAAATTCTATACTCACTCTTCTTCCTAAACCTACCGACTATCTTCCTAATCCTATTGAATATCCCTTTTTGACTGGATGTTCTCTCTAAATCCAATCATCCAATGTACAAGGTCCTATGCCATTGTATATCGAATTATCTGAGGCATCTTTGCAGAACATCATTCAAAGCTAAGTATCCCAATCAAGGGCAAAACCCTTCTGGGCTTCAAATCATACCTAGATTTCTGTTTTCCTACTTATATTTCACCTCTATATTCTTGTAAATATTGCAGGTTCCCAATACCATTATTCATCAGACAGAATCACTCGTAACCCAAATCAAACCTGTTTTTAACCCCAAGTATACACTGTTCCCTCAATCATTTTACAGAAGAGCAGGGACAGAGTGGTTCTTACAATACAGGAAAGTTGGGGACCTTCCACCTGATGAGAACCTCAAATGTCCATGCACAAATGATACCTGGAGAAGTTGTAGGCAGGTATGAAGCACCTGAGAGAGCAAAAGTCATCTTCCATGGCAAACAACCTGGTCAGGATGAAGGGATGTGTCTGAATCTGCCTCTCTCTCTTCTTATTGTACAGAAGATGGACCAAACCAGGGCTGAGTGGAGAGCTGTTCCCGGGTGCCAATGGTGATATACATTCTACCTTATGAAAGTGTCACAGGAAGTAGGGGCAACCTCCATCTTATGTTACCCTTGGAAGCAACTGTTAGGACAAAGTGGTTGCCAAGGCAGTGACCTCATTCAGTTCCAAAGAATGTGACATACCTCATTTCCTTGGTGATGGAACTCTCTGAACTTGGTATCCAAGAAGCCAGGCACCCAGAGGCAGTCCCAGTCCCAGTCCCAGTGGGCTCACTTGTTTGGATTTACCAAGGACAGAGTCAGTTTTCTTGGTACCTAATGATGTGAGGATGGCCAAATGCCAGGAGAGCTCTGAAGATGGACCTTTCCTGAGAAAACAGGTAGTGGCTAACCACTTTTTCCTGACATCTTCACAGAGTTGGTCAAGGAAACAAGATCTGAGAGAAGACAGGCCATTTCGGGGGAACATAGTATGGCCCACCAGTCAGAGGACACTCCGGAGAGTCACAGACGTACTTGGGGGAAGGAGGTGCCTTTGTGGGAGTGGGTGTGTGTTTGTTGTTTTGTCTCATGTTCTGAGAATAGATAGAAAAGGCGGTTTGTTTGGTTTGGAGTGGACAGTTTCTAGTAAGTCATTTGACACGGCGAGTGTTTCTCTTTCTGTGTATCCCACTGTGTCCGTTGTTGTAGACATTAGAAAAGAGAATGCATTAATGGATGTGTCCTGTCTAGTATAAATCTTCCCATGCCCAATATATGAATGGACTGCAGCTTGTCTTATCGATGTGCAACACCTGCTATCTTTCTAAGTTGTAGTTTTCTTCCTGAATTCTGGCCACTCTCCAGAATAGGCTCATGGATTTGTGTCCAAAATATGTACCACCTCCAAGCTCTGTGACATGGCCATGTACTGGATAGCTGAAGAGAATGGCGAGCATCTCAGAAAACTCAGATATCAGTGTGACCAGGAAAGTCTCAGTGCAGAAACCCTGCTTTGGGCCTTTTGCTTACTTATTGTTGTGTTGCACTGAATGTCAGGAAGGTCTTTGCCTCAGGCCACCCCTTTGTGAAGCCTGATGAAAACAGTTTTCAAATGGAAATGAATGGGCCTCACCTGTGGCTCTTTGCTTAATTGCTTTGGAAAGGGATGTGTCTTTATCAGCCTCTTGGGCCTGTGTGTGGCTGTGACTTAGATTCTCAGCACCTGATGGATCTTAAGAATGATCCCATGTGAGCTTCCAAAACCAAAATGGCAAAAAATTTCATTCATTGTGGATGAAGTCTCTTGCCTTCCTCTGTTAGGTTCCTGCACTCCATCAAATGACAATAGGGATTCTTTGGGTCAAATGAGTTCTTCAAAGCCCTGCAGAGGTACTTGTGTTTTCGCATGACTCTAAATCACCTAAAGAATCGATACCTAAAATCAGTAGGCCTCAAATTGGAGAAACACAGAAGTATTAACGGCAGGCTTATTTGTTCACTCCTGGTTCACAGAAACGGTGTCCAGGCTACCCTGACTTTAGGCAAATGAGGGGCAAACGAGCTGATTTTGGACACTGTCTTGGGCTGCGCCCCTCATGGAAACCTCCAGCCAGAGGTTAAGATGATTGACTATATGAAATAAGATGAGGGCCATGTGGGAGTGTTTTGGTTTTAATTTTGGTCATTTGTGTGGCATTGGAAAAAATGACTGGGTCCACGTGGGCTTGAACTCTGGTGTGATTCCCCTTAGAGACTGGGTTTTGGAACTGAACTCAGAGAAGCATTGCCATAAATTTTGTTGGGATTTTAAGAGGCCACGCATGAAAGTCGCTCTTGGAAACTGAGACCTAGGCCCCAAGTGGATTTCCACAGAGGCCTGGGAATCTCAGCAAGGATATCACATGATTTTATTCTTAAAGAAATGGCAGCCATAGTTGAGAGTCAAAACACACATGGACCTCACATTGTAGACCTCAATGGGCCTGGCCTAATGTGACCTTTTGTCCACTCTTTGGGAAGCCGTGCCTGTGAGAGTTCTCCAGAGATTTCATTGAAATGAGCTTCCTCACCATTTAAAGTTTGCTGAATGAACTGAAACCCACAGTGCCTCCAACTTCATGCTTGAAAAATGGCTAGATAAATACCATGAAATTTTTGAAATTCCTATGACCAGGTGGCACTGGAGGAACATTGGATGTCCTGTTGCTGATCATGAGTATACCAGACAGTGCCTTGATTTACTGAGTTTCATGAAAATGGTGTAGAACAGAGATGCCAGAAATTTGGAGCCTGCTGAGTAGTGGGTCTAGAGCAGTGGTGGGGAGGTGTTTGATAAAACATCCGTGGTAGGGCCATGTGGATCTACCATTGGATTCCAAATGGCTTGTAACTGACATGGTGCAGCCAACAGACCCTTATATGTAAAGGCATCTTGTTATATGGAGAGTTTTCAGAGGAAAATTAAGAATCAGGTTGATATGGACAAGGGGGCAATGGGGCAAGCTGTGAGAGATAGGAGCCTAGTTGGTGCATTCTCTTGCAGACCCTGACCCACCACACGTGACAGAACTCCCTCCAGCACTGTGTCCCAGTTTAGCTCCTAGTATTTCGTGAAACAAATACCAAACTCACAGTGCAGCAGCAAAAACACCACAAAAAGTGGAAGAGGACCAAATGGCTTCACAGTCCACACGGGGAGACACTTAGTCCCCAGTGGCCTCAGTTTACCTACAAAGAGAGGATTCAGCACTGCTTCATCTTGTTCATTGGAAAATAAGAAACCATGTCCTCCAGGTCACATAGATGCAGACCCAGCTTTGATGTTCTCACTACAGAGGAAGCCAAATCTCCTGAAAACAACATATATTTCAAGTGTGGAAGCTCAGAGGCAGTTTCTCAAAACGTTTTTAGGCCAGCAGAGCTCCATGTTTGTGGAGGGTTTACCCTGTCCCTTAGTTTTGGAAACTCCTCTACCACCTCCAAGGTTGTGAACTCCTGAGCATTTTCCATTCCAGATATGTATTCACTGATTTTGTAACTCTTCTCCTCTAATTGTGTCTTACTTGGGGTGAAGGTAATGTCAAGGCATTGTTCTGGATGAGAGCGGGAGGATATTTGTGCAGCATATATTTACATACACATTGGATTCATTTTCCAATTTTCCATTCGAAATACTGAATCCCTGACACTAACCCATACCTAGTAGACTCAGACTATTCATCCTAATATAATGGAGAAAATTAACCCAACACATTAGAAATACAAGTACTTCAGAGGAGACATGTTGTATAGTTGGACTTGACATTTGCATTATATAAGGTAGGAGTTATAAATCTAGTCAAATTTATTTGAAATATTCTCCATGTGTTTTAAACTTAACAAATATGTGAATTTTTGTTTCCTTTTTCTGTAGTCTATTCACACATGTATATTTATATGCATATATAGAATCCTACCAGGTATCACACGTACATTTTTGTGAGGTGGCTGTCTTGGCAGATACAAATTGTGAGAAGTGTTCACTCCTCCTAAATGCTGTTGGAAATGAAAATTCAACTTATAGGAGAGCGTCCTAGTAGAACAACATTATTCATTAGCTCATGTTCAGTAAAATAAATATTTTTGCATTTGTGGATGATACATATGTACTGATGAATTTCGATTGGCATTTATATTGGTACTTTTTAATGTCTGTGAGTTGTGTGTGTGTGTGTGTGTGTGTGTGTGTGTATAGATATAGATATAGATATAGATATACTCTCCAAATTTTCAAAATATGAAATATATGTGTCTAATATACACTCTCTAAATTCATTCATGTTCATGTATGTGGATTTATAATCCACTTTTCACAAGATGATAATCAGAAATATTCATCCACCTTAAATACATATTTGTTTCCTAGTACTGAAAACTAACTTCAGTGAATGGTGCATACAAATCCTAATTATTCTACAGTAACTGACACAGTCTAACATCAATGCAAGTAGACTCCTATGGGACATGATATGTAATTTGTCATTCATTTGTATTCGACACTGGTACATTATTGTTTCTTCAGTTTTTGCACATCACAGGATATACATTTCATCCACAAGTTCACTAATTAATAAGCATTTGTTTCAACTTTCACCACTTTTTGCTTCAGAACACATATATTGTCAGGGTTTCTTGACTGGTCTTTTCATGAGACTTCTTTCCAATACATTATTTTGAATTTCCATAATCATTTTGAAGCAAACGTCACACACTCTTCATGGTAAACCAAAACACAAATATTTCCAATACATATATACCTGGTTGGAATGAATGATTGTATATCAATATACGATTTCCTTTAATTTTTCAGATATCAGTTCAGTTCATTATTTAAAGTTCAAAAAAGTTATATTATTTATTCACAGTATGGTCTATTCATGCTTTTTCTCTATATTCCTAGAAACAGGGTAAACCTCTTTGTAACCCCGATTCTCATTTTACATCTTCAATATATTTCTCCCAGAAATGGTGAAAGAAATACTCATGTCACCTCATTATCACAGTAATATTCTGGACAAAAAATGGAAAGGTCACACTTATGATTGTACCAAAGCCTAAATGGAAAGTGAACATGGATTTCTAAAAACATCCATGTCCAGGTTGCCTAATGCTGTCAATTGTCAATCCTATTGGTGACTACATATTTGTTTTTTTCCTAATTTATATATTCAAACTCAACCCTGTTGAAAATGTCTAATTCTATCACTCACTTTATAGTTTGCCTGATTTCCTAATATTTCTATTGATATCTGCTTTTCTACATATTTTCCCCAGTTCAACATAGTGACTGACTCTTCATATGTGCTGACATTTACATTCACTCAACAACCGAAAGTCTATTGCTAAAGAACTTTTGGTCCAAATACTATACTCACTCTTCTTCCTAAACCTACCGACTATCTTCCTAATCCTATTGAATATCCCTTTTTGACTGGATGTTCTCTCTAAATCCAATCATCCAATGTACAAGGTCCTATGCCATTGTATATCGAATTATCTGAGGCATCTTTGCAGAACATCATTCAAAGCTAAGTATCCCAATCAAGGGCAAAACCCTTCTGGGCTTCAAATCATACCTAGATTTCTGTTTTCCTACTTATATTTCACCTCTATATTCTTGTAAATATTGCAGGTTCCCAATACCATTATTCATCACACAGAATCACTCGTAACCCAAATCAAACCTGTTTTTAACCCCAAGTATACACTGTTCCCTCAATCATTTTACAGAAGAGCAGGGACAGAGTGGTTCTTACAATACAGGAAAGTTGGGGACCTTCCACCTGATGAGAACCTCAAATGTCCATGCACAAATGATACCTGGAGAAGTTGTAGGCAGGTATGAAGCACCTGAGAGAGCAAAAGTCATCTTCCATGGCAAACAACCTGGTCAGGATGAAGGGATGTGTCTGAATCTGCCTCTCTCTCTTCTTATTGTACAGAAGATGGACCAAACCAGGGCTGAGTGGAGAGCTGTTCCCGGGTGCCAATGGTGATATACATTCTACCTTATGAAAGTGTCACAGGAAGTAGGGGCAACCTCCATCTTATGTTACCCTTGGAAGCAACTGTTAGGACAAAGTGGTTGCCAAGGCAGTGACCTCATTCAGTTCCAAAGAATGTGACATACCTCATTTCCTTGGTGATGGAACTCTCTGAACTTGGTATCCAAGAAGCCAGGCACCCAGAGGCAGTCCCAGTCCCAGTCCCAGTGGGCTCACTTGTTTGGATTTACCAAGGACAGAGTCAGTTTTCTTGGTACCTAATGATGTGAGGATGGCCAAATGCCAGGAGAGCTCTGAAGATGGACCTTTCCTGAGAAAACAGGTAGTGGCTAACCACGTTTTCCTGACATCTTCACAGAGTTGGTCAAGGAAACAAGATCTGAGAGAAGACAGGCCATTTCGGGGGAACATAGTATGGCCCACCAGTCAGAGGACACTCCGGATAGTCACAGACGTACTTGGGGGAAGGAGGTGCCTTTGTGGGAGTGGGTGTGGCTTTGTTGTTTTGTCTCATGTTCTGAGAATAGATAGAAAAGGTGGTTTGTTTGGTTTGGAGTGGACAGTTTATAGTAAGTCATTTGACACGGCGAGTGTTTCTCTTTCTGTGTATCCCACTGTGTCCGTTGTTGTAGACATTAGAAAAGAGAATGCATTAATGGATGTGTCCTGTCTAGTATAAATCTTCCCATGCCCAATATATGAATGGACTGCAGCTTGTCTTATCGATGTGCAACACCTGCTATCTTTCTAAGTTGTAGTTCTCTTCCTGAATTCTGGCCACTCTCCAAAATAAGCTCATGGATTTGTGTCCAAAATATGTACCACCTCCAAGCTCTGTGACATGGCCATGTACTGGATAGCTGAAGAGAATGGCGAGCATCTCAGAAAACTCAGATATCAGTGTGACCAGGAAAGTCTCAGTGCAGAAACCCTGCTTTGGGCCTTTTGCTTACTTATTGTTGTGTTGCACTGAATGTCAGGAAGGTCTTTGCCTCAGGCCACCCCTTTGTGTAGCCTGATGAAAACAGTTTTCAAATGGAAATGAATGGGCCTCACCTGTGGCTCTTTGCTTAATTCCTTTGGAAAGGGATGTGTCTTTATCAGCCTCTTGGGCCTGTGTGTGGCTGTGACTTAGATTCTCAGCACCTGATGGATCTTAAGAATGATCCCATGTGAGCTTCCAAAACCAAAATGGCAAAAAATTTCATTCATTGTGGATGAAGTCTCTTGCCTTCCTCTGTTAGGTTCCTGCACTCCATCAAATGACAATAGGGATTCTTTGGGTCAAATGAGTTCTTCAAAGCCCTGCAGAGGTACTTGTGTTTTCGCATGACTCTAAATCACCTAAAGAATCGATACCTAAAATCAGTAGGCCTCAAATTGGAGAAACACAGAAGTATTAACGGCAGGCTTATTTGTTCACTCCTGGTTCACAGAAACGGTGTCCAGGCTACCCTGACTTTAGACAAATGAGGGGCAAACGAGCTGATTTTGGACACTGTCTTGGGCTGCGCCCCTCATGGAAACCTCCAGCCAGAGGTTAAGATGATTGACTATATGAAATAAGATGAGGGCCATGTGGGAGTGTTTTGGTTTTAATTTTGGTCATTTGTGTGGCATTGGAAAAAATGACTGGGTCCACGTGGGCTTGAACTCTGGTGTGATTCCCCTTAGAGACTGAGTTTTGGAACTGAACTCAGAGAAGCATTGCCATAAATTTTGTTGGGATTTTAAGAGGCCACGCATGAAAGTCGCTCTTGGAACCTGAGACCTAGGCCCCAAGTGGATTTCCACAGAGGCCTGGGAATCTCAGCAAGGATATCACATGATTTTATTCTTAAAGAAATGGCAGCCATAGTTGAGAGTCAAAACACACATGGACCTCACATTGTAGACCTCAATGGGCCTGGCCTAATGTGACCTTTTGTCCACTCTTTGGGAAGCCGTGCCTGTGAGAGTTCTCCAGAGATTTCATTGAAATGAGCTTCCTCACCATTTAAAGTTTGCTGAATGAACTGAAACCCACAGTGCCTCCAACTTCATGCTTGAAAAATGGCTAGATAAATACCATGAAATTTTTGAAATTCCTATGACCAGGTGGCACTGGAGAAACATTGGATGTCCTGTTGCTGATCATGAGTATACCAGACAGTGCCTTGATTTACTGAGTTTCATGAAAATGGTGTAGAACAGAGATGCCAGAAATTTGGAGCCTGCTGAGTAGTGGGTCTAGAGCAGTGGTGGGGAGGTGTTTGATAAAACATCCGTGGTAGGGCCATGTGGATCTACCATTGGATTCCAAATGGCTTGTAACTGACATGGTGCAGCCAACAGACCCTTATATGTAAAGGCATCTTGTTATATGGAGAATTTTCAGAGGAAAATTAAGAATCAGGTTGATATGGACAAGGGGGCAATGGGGCAAGCTGTGAGAGATAGGAGCCTAGTTGGTGCATTCTCTTGCAGACCCTGACCCACCACACGTGACAGAACTCCCTCCAGCACTGTGTCCCAGTTTAGCTCCTAGTATTTCGTGAAACAAATACCAAACTCACAGTGCAGCAGCCAAAACACCACAAAAAGTGGAAGAGGACCAAATGGCTTCACAGTCCACACGGGGAGACACTTAGTCCCCAGTGGCCTCAGTTTACCTACAAAGAGAGGATTCAGCACTGCTTCATCTTGTTCAGTGGAAAATAAGAAACCATGTCCTCCAGGTCACATAGATGCAGACCCAGCTTTGATGTTCTCACTACAGAGGAAGCCAAATCTCCTGAAAACAACATATATTTCAAGTGTGGAAGCTCAGAGGCAGTTTCTCAAAACGTTTTTAGGCCAGCAGAGCTCCATGTTTGTGGAGGGTTTACCCTGTCCCTTAGTTTTGGAAACTCCTCTACCACCTCCAAGGTTGTGAACTCCTGAGCATTTTCCATTCCAGATATGTATTCACTGATTTTGTAACTCTTCTCCTCTAATTGTGTCTTACTTGGGGTGAAGGTAATGTCAAGGCATTGTTCTGGATGAGAGCGGGAGGATATTTGTGCAGCATATATTTACATACACATTGGATTCATTTTCCAATTTTCCATTCGAAATACTGAATCCCTGACACTAACCCATACCTAGTAGACTCAGACTATTCATCCTAATATAATGGAGAAAATTAACCCAACACATTAGAAATACAAGTACTTCAGAGGAGACATGTTGTATAGTTGGACTTGACATTTGCATTATATAAGGTAGGAGTTATAAATCTAGTCAAATTTATTTGAAATATTCTCCATGTGTTTTAAACTTAACAAATATGTGAATTTTTGTTTCCTTTTTCTGTAGTCTATTCACACATGTATATTTATATGCATATATAGAATCCTACCAGGTATCACACGTACATTTTTGTGAGGTGGCTGTCTTGGCAGATACAAATTGTGAGAAGAGTTCACTCCTCCTAAATGCTGTTGGAAATGAAAATTCAACTTATAGGAGAGCGTCCTAGTAGAACAACATTATTCATTAGCTCATGTTCAGTAAAATAAATATTTTTGCATTTGTGGATGATACATATTTACTGATGAATTTGGATTGGCATTTATATTGGTACTTTTTAATGTCTGTGAGTTGTGTGTGTGTGTGTGTGTGTGTGTGTGTGTGTGTATAGATATAGATATAGATATAGATATACTCTCCAAATTTTCAAAATATGAAATATATGTGTCTAATATACACTCTCTAAATTCATTCATGTTCATGTATGTGGATTTATAATCCACTTTTCACAAGATGATAATCAGAAATATTCATCCACCTGAAATACATATTTGTTTCCTAGTACTGAAAACTAACTTCAGTGAATGGTGCATACAAATCCTAATTATTCTACAGTAACTGACCCAGTCTAACATCAATGCAAGTAGACTCCTATGGGACATGATATGTAATTTGTCATTCATTTGTATTCGACACTGGTACATTATTGTTTCTTCAGTTTTTGCACATCACAGGATATACATTTCATCCACAAGTTCACAAATTAATAAGCATTTGTTTCAACTTTCACCACTTCTTGCTTCAGAACACATGTATTGTCAGGGTTTCTTGACTGGTCTTTTCATGAGACTTCTTTCCAAACACATTATTTTGAATTTCCATAATCATTTTGAAGCAAACGTCACACACTCTTCATGATAAACCAAAACACAAATATTTCCATTACATATATACCTGGATGGAATGAATGATTGTATATCAATATACGATTTCCTTTAATTTTTCAGATATCAGTTCAGTTCATTATTTAAAGTTCAAAAAAGTTATATTATTTATTCACAGTATGGTCTATTCATGCTTTTTCTCTATATTCCTAGAAACAGGGTAAACCTCTTTGTAACCCCGATTCTCATTTTACATCTTCAATATATTGCTCCCAGAAATGGTGAAAGAAATACTCATGTCACCTCATTATCACAGTAATATTCTGGACAAAAAATGGAAAGGTCACACTTATGATTGTACCAAAGCCTAAATGGAAAGTGAACATGGATTTCTAAAAACATCCATGTCCAGGTTGCCTAATGCTGTCAATTGTCAATCCTATTGGTGACTACATATTTGTTTTTTTCCTAATTTATATATTCAAACTCAACCCTGTTGAAAATGTCTAATTCTATCACTCACTTTATACTTTGCCTGATTTCCTAATATTTCTATTGATATCTGCTTTTCTACATATTTTCCCCAGTTCAACATAGTGACTGACTCTTCATATGTGCTGACATTTACATTCACTCAACAACCGAAAGTCTATTGCTAAAGAACTTTTGGTCCAAATTCTATACTCACTCTTCTTCCTAAACCTACCGACTATCTTCCTAATCCTATTGAATATCCCTTTTTGACTGGATGTTCTCTCTAAATCCAATCATCCAATGTACAAGGTCCTATGCCATTGTATATCGAATTATCTGAGGCATCTTTGCAGAACATCATTCAAAGCTAAGTATCCCAATCAAGGGCAAAACCCTTCTGGGCTTCAAATCATACCTAGATTTCTGTTTTCCTACTTATTATTCACCTCTATATTCTTGTAAATATTGCAGGTTCCCAATACCATTATTCATCACACAGAATCACTCGTAACCCAAATCAAACCTGTTTTTAACCCCAAGTATACACTGTTCCCTCAATCATTTTACAGAAGAGCAGGGACAGAGTGGTTCTTACAATACAGGAAAGTTGGGGACCTTCCACCTGATGAGAACCTCAAATGTCCATGCACAAATGATACCTGGAGAAGTTGTAGGCAGGTATGAAGCACCTGAGAGAGCAAAAGTCATCTTCCATGGCAAACAACCTGGTCAGGATGAAGGGATGTGTCTGAATCTGCCTCTCTCTCTTCTTATTGTACAGAAGATGGACCAAACCAGGGCTGAGTGGAGAGCTGTTCCCGGGTGCCAATGGTGATATACATTCTACCTTATGAAAGTGTCACAGGAAGTAGGGGCAACCTCCATCTTATGTTACCCTTGGAAGCAACTGTTAGGACAAAGTGGTTGCCAAGGCAGTGACCTCATTCAGTTCCAAAGAATGTGACATACCTCATTTCCTTGGTGATGGAACTCTCTGAACTTGGTATCCAAGAAGCCAGGCACCCAGAGGCAGTCCCAGTCCCAGTCCCAGTGGGCTCACTTGTTTGGATTTACCAAGGACAGAGTCAGTTTTCTTGGTACCTAATGATGTGAGGATGGCCAAATGCCAGGAGAGCTCTGAAGATGGACCTTTCCTGAGAAAACAGGTAGTGGCTAACCACTTGTTCCTGACATCTTCACAGAGTTGGTCAAGGAAACAAGATCTGAGAGAAGACAGGCCATTTCGGGGGAACATAGTATGGCCCACCAGTCAGAGGACACTCCGGATAGTCACAGACGTACTTGGGGGAAGGAGGTGCCTTTGTGGGAGTGGGTGTGGGTTTGTTGTTTTGTCTCATGTTCTGAGAATAGATAGAAAAGGCGGTTTGTTTGGTTTTTAGTGGGCAGTTTCTAGTAAGTCATTTGACACGGCGAGTGTTTCTCTTTCTGTGTATCCCACTGTGTCCGTTGTTGTAGACATTAGAAAAGAGAATGCATTAATGGATGTGTCCTGTCTAGTATAAATCTTCCCATGCCCAATATATGAATGGACTGCAGCTTGTCTTATCGATGTGCAACACCTGCTATCTTTCTAAGTTGTAGTTTTCTTCCTGAATTCTGGCCACTCTCCAGAATAGGCTCATGGATTTGTGTCCAAAATATGTACCACCTCCAAGCTCTGTGACATGGCCATGTACTGGATAGCTGAAGAGAATGGCGAGCATCTCAGAAAACTCAGATATCAGTGTGACCAGGAAAGTCTCAGTGCAGAAACCCTGCTTTGGGCCTTTTGCTTATTATTGTTGTGTTGCACTGAATGTCAGGAAGGTCTTTGCCTCAGGCCACCCCTTTGGGAAGCCTGATGAAAACAGTTTTCAAATGGAAATAAATGGGCCTCACCTGTGGCTCTTTGCTTAATTGCTTTGGAAAGGGATGTGTCTTTATCAGCCTCTTGGGCCTGTGTGTGGCTGTGACTTAGATTCTCAGCACCTGATGGATCTTAAGAATGATCCCATGTGAGCTTCCAAAACCAAAATGGCAAAAAATTTCATTCATTGTGGATGAAGTCTCTTGCCTTCCTCTGTTAGGTTCCTGCACTCCATCAAATGACAATAGGGATTCTTTGGGTCAAATGAGTTCTTCAAAGCCCTGCAGAGGTACTTGTGTTTTCGCATGACTCTAAATCACCTAAAGAATCGATACCTAAAATCAGTAGGCCTCAAATTGGAGAAACACAGAAGTATTAACGGCAGGCTTATTTGTTCACTCCTGGTTCACAGAAACGGTGTCCAGGCTACCCTGACTTTAGACAAATGAGGGGCAAACGAGCTGATTTTGGACACTGTCTTGGGCTGCGCCCCTCATGGAAACCTCCAGCCAGAGGTTAAGATGATTGACTATATGAAATAAGATGAGGGCCATGTGGGAGTGTTTTGGTTTTAATTTTGGTCATTTGTGTGGCATTGGAAAAAATGACTGGGTCCACGTGGGCTTGAACTCTGGTGTGATTCCCCTTAGAGACTGGGTTTTGGAACTGAACTCAGAGAAGCATTGCCATGAATTTTGTTGGGATTTTAAGAGGCCACGCATGAAAGTTGCTCTTGGAAACTGAGACCTAGGCCCCGGGTGAATTTCCACAGAGGCCTGGGAATCTCAGCAAGGATATCACATGATTTTATTCTTAAAGAAATGGCAGCCATAGTTGAGAGTCAAAACACACATGGACCTCACATTGTAGACCTCAATGGGCCTGGCCTAATGTGACCTTTTGTCCACTCTTTGGGAAGCCATGCCTGTGAGAGTTCTCCAGAGATTTCATTGAAATGAGCTTCCTCACCATTTAAAGTTTGCTGAATGAACTGAAACCCACAGTGCCTCCAACTTCATGCTTGAAAAATGGCTAGATAAATACCATGAAATTTTTGAAATTCCTATGACCAGGTGGCACTGGAGAAACATTGGATGTCCTGTTGCTGATCATGAGTATACCAGACAGTGCCTTGATTTACTGAGTTTCATGAAAATGGTGTAGAACAGAGATGCCAGAAATTTGGAGCCTGCTGAGTAGTGGGTCTAGAGCAGTGGTGGGGAGGTGTTTGATAAAACATCCGTGGTAGGGCCATGTGGATCTACCATTGGATTCCAAATGGCTTGTAACTGACATGGTGCAGCCAACAGACCCTTATATGTAAAGGCATCTTGTTATATGGAGAGTTTTCAGAGGAAAATTAAGAATCAGGTTGATATGGACAAGGGGGCAATGGGGCAAGCTGTGAGAGATAGGAGCCTAGTTGGTGCATTCTCTTGCAGACCCTGACCCACCACACGTGACAGAACTCCCTCCAGCACTGTGTCCCAGTTTAGCTCCTAGTATTTCGTGAAACAAATACCAAACTCACAGTGCAGCAGCCAAAACACCACAAAAAGTGGAAGAGGACCAAATGACTTCACAGTCCACACGGGGAGACACTTAGTCCCCAGTGGCCTCAGTTTACCTACAAAGAGAGGATTCAGCACTGCTTCATCTTGTTCATTGGAAAATAAGAAACCATGTCCTCCAGGTCACATAGATGCAGACCCAGCTTTGATGTTCTCACTACAGAGGAAGCCAAATCTCCTGAAAACAACATATATTTCAAGTGTGGAAGCTCAGAGGCAGTTTCTCAAAAAGTTTTTAGGCCAGCAGAGCTCCATGTTTGTGGAGGGTTTACCCTGTCCCTTAGTTTTGGAAACTCCTCTACCACCTCCAAGGTTGTGAACTCCTGAGCATTTTCCATTCCAGATATGTATTCACTGATTTTGTAACTCTTCTCCTCTAATTGTGTCTTACTTGGGGTGAAGGTAATGTCAAGGCATTGTTCTGGATGAGAGCGGGAGGATATTTGTGCAGCATATATTTACATACACATTGGATTCATTTTCCAATTTTCCATTCGAAATACTGAATCCCTGACACTAACCCATACCTAGTAGACTCAGACTATTCATCCTAATATAATGGAGAAAATTAACTCAACACATTAGAAATACAAGAACTTCTGAGGAGACATGTTGTATAGTTGGACTTGACATTTGCATTATATAAGGTAGGAGTTATAAATCTAGTCAAATTTATTTGAAATATTCTCCATGTGTTTTAAACTTAACAAATATGTGAATTTTTGTTTCCTTTTTCTGTAGTCTATTCACACATGTATATTTATATGCATATATAGAATCCTACCAGGTATCACACGTACATTTTTGTGAGGTGGCTGTCTTGGCAGATACAAATTGTGAGAAGAGTTCACTCCTCCTAAATGCTGTTGGAAATGAAAATTCAACTTATAGGAGAGCGTCCTAGTAGAACAACATTATTCATTAGCTCATGTTCAGTAAAATAAATATTTTTGCATTTGTGGATGATACATATTTACTGATGAATTTCGATTGGCATTTATATTGGTACTTTTTAATATCTGTGAGTTGTGTGTGTGTGTGTGTGTGTGTTTGTGTGTGTGTGTGTGTATAGATATAGATATAGATATAGATATAGATATACTCTCCAAATTTTTCAAAATATGAAATATATGTGTCTAATATACACTCTCTAAATTCATTCATGTTCATGTATGTGGATTTATAATCCACTTTTCACAAGATGATAATCAGAAATATTCATCCACCTGAAATACATATTTGTTTCCTAGTACTGAAAACTAACTTCAGTGAATGGTGCATACAAATCCTAATTATTCTACAGTAACTGACCCAGTCTAACATCAATGCAAGTAGACTCCTATGGGACATGATATGTAATTTGTCATTCATTTGTATTCGACACTGGTACATTATTGTTTCTTCAGTTTTTGCACATCACAGGATATACATTTCATCCACAAGTTCACAAATTAATAAGCATTTGTTTCAACTTTCACCACTTCTTGCTTCAGAACACATATATTGTCAGGGTTTCTTGACTGGTCTTTTCATGAGACTTCTTTCCAAACACATTATTTTGAATTTCCATAATCATTTTGAAGCAAACGTCACACACTCTTCATGATAAACCAAAACACAAATATTTCCATTACATATATACCTGGTTGGAATGAATGATTGTATATCAATATACGATTTCCTTTAATTTTTCAGATATCAGTTCAGTTCATTATTTAAAGTTTAAAAAAGTTATATTATTTATTCACAGTATGGTCTATTCATGCTTTTTCTCTATATTCCTAGAAACAGGGTACACCTCTTTGTAACCCCGATTCTCATTTTACATCTTCAATATATTGCTCCCAGAAATGGTGAAAGAAATACTCATGTCACCTCATTATCACAGTAATATTCTGGACAAAAAATGGAAAGGTCACACTTATGATTGTACCAAAGCCTAAATGGAAAGTGAACATGGATTTCTAAAAACATCCATGTCCAGGTTTCCTAATGCTGTCAATTGTCAATCCTATTGGTGACTACATATTTGTTTTTTTCCTAATTTATATATTCAAACTCAACCCTGTTGAAAATGTCTAATTCTATCACTCACTTTATACTTTGCCTGATTTCCTAATATTTCTATTGATATCTGCTTTTCTACATATTTTCCCCAGTTCAACATAGTGACTGACTCTTCATATGTGCTGACATTTACATTCACTCAACAACCGAAAGTCTATTGCTAAAGAACTTTTGGTCCAAATTCTATACTCACTCTTCTTCCTAAACCTACCGACTATCTTCCTAATCCTATTGAATATCCCTTTTTGACTGGATGTTCTCTCTAAATTCAATCATCCAATGTACAAGGTCCTATGCCATTTTATATCGAATTATCTGAGGCATCTTTGCAGAACATCATTCAAAGCTAAGTATCCCAATCAAGGGCAAAACCCTTCTGGGCTTCAAATCATACCTAGATTTCTGTTTTCCTACTTATATTTCACCTCTATATTCTTGTAAATATTGCAGGTTCCCAATACCATTATTCATCACACAGAATCACTCGTAATCCAAATCAAACCTGTTTTTAACCCCAAGTATACACTGTTCCCTCAATCATTTTACAGAAGAGCAGGGACAGAGTGGTTCTTACAATACAGGAAAGTTGGGGACCTTCCACCTGATGAGAACCTCAAATGTCCATGCACAAATGATACCTGGAGAAGTTGTAGGCAGGTATGAAGCACCTGAGAGAGCAAAAGTCATCTTCCATGGCAAACAACCTGGTCAGGATGAAGGGATGTGTCTGAATCTGCCTCTCTCTCTTCTTATTGTAGAGAAGATGGACCAAACCAGGCCTGAGTGGAGAGCTGTTCCCGGGTGCCAATGGTGATATACATTCTACCTTATGAAAGTGTCACAGGAAGTAGGGGCAACCTCCATCTTATGTTACCCTTGGAAGCAACTGTTAGGACAAAGTGGTTGCCAAGGCAGTGACCTCATTCAGTTCCAAAGAATGTGACATACCTCATTTCCTTGGTGATGGAACTCTCTGAACTTGGTATCCAAGAAGCCAGGCACCCAGAGGCAGTCCCAGTCCCAGTCCCAGTGGGCTCACTTGTTTGGATTTACCAAGGACAGAGTCAGTTTTCTTGGTACCTAATGATGTGAGGATGGCCAAATGCCAGGAGAGCTCTGAAGATGGACCTTTCCTGAGAAAACAGGTAGTGGCTAACCACTTTTTCCTGACATCTTCACAGAGTTGGTCAAGGAAACAAGATCTGAGAGAAGACAGGCCATTTCGGGGGAACATAGTATGGCCCACCAGTCAGAGGACACTCCGGATAGGCACAGATGTACTTGGGGGAAGGAGGTGCCTTTGTGGGAGTGGGTGTGTGTTTGTTGTTTTGTCTCATGTTCTGAGAATAGATAGAAAAGGCGGTTTGTTTGGTTTTTAGTGGGCAGTTTCTAGTAAGTCATTTGACACGGCGAGTGTTTCTCTTTCTGTGTATCCCACTGTGTCCGTTGTTGTAGACATTAGAAAAGAGAATGCATTAATGGATGTGTCCTGTCTAGTATAAATCTTCCCATGCCCAATATATGAATGGACTGCAGCTTGTCTTATCGATGTGCAACACCTGCTATCTTTCTAAGTTGTAGTTTTCTTCCTGAATTCTGGCCACTCTCCAGAATAGGCTCATGGATTTGTGTCCAAAATATGTACCACCTCCAAGCTCTGTGACATGGCCATGTACTGGATAGCTGAAGAGAATGGCGAGCATCTCAGAAAACTCAGATATCAGTGTGACCAGGAAAGTCTCAGTGCAGAAACCCTGCTTTGGGCCTTTTGCTTACTTATTGTTGTGTTGCACTGAATGTCAGGAAGGTCTTTGCCTCAGGCCACCACTTTGTGAAGCCTGATGAAAACAGTTTTCAAATGGAAATAAATGGGCCTCACCTGTGGCTCTTTGCTTAATTGCTTTGGAAAGGGATGTGTCTTTATCAGCCTCTTGGGCCTGTGTGTGGCTGTGACTTAGATTCTCAGCACCTGATGGATCTTAAGAATGATCCCATGTGAGCTTTCAAAACCAAAATGGCAAAAAATTTCATTCATTGTGGATGAAGTCTCTTGCCTTCCTCTGTTAGGTTCCTGCACTCCATCAAATGACAATAGGGATTCTTTGGGTCAAATGAGTTCTTCAAAGCCCTGCAGAGGTACTTGTGTTTTCGCATGACTCTAAATCACCTAAAGAATCGATACCTAAAATCAGTAGGCCTCAAATTGGAGAAACACAGAAGTATTAACGGCAGGCTTATTTGTTCACTCCTGGTTCACAGAAACGGTGTCCAGGCTACCCTGACTTTAGACAAATGAGGGGCAAACGAGCTGATTTTGGACACTGTCTTGGGCTGCGCCCCTCATGGAAACCTCCAGCCAGAGGTTAAGATGATTGACTATATGAAATAAGATGAGGGCCATGTGGGAGTGTTTTGGTTTTAATTTTGGTCATTTGTGTGGCATTGGAAAAAATGACTGGGTTCACGTGGGCTTGAACTCTGGTGTGATTCCCCTTAGAGACTGGGTTTTGGAACTGAACTCAGAGAAGCATTGCCATGAATTTTGTTGGGATTTTAAGAGGCCACGCATGAAAGTCGCTCTTGGAAACTGAGACCTAGGCCCCGGGTGAATTTCCACAGAGGCCTGGGAATCTCAGCAAGGATATCACATGATTTTATTCTTAAAGAAATGGCAGCCATAGTTGAGAGTCAAAACACACATGGACCTCACATTGTAGACCTCAATGGGCCTGGCCTAATGTGACCTTTTGTCCACTCTTTGGGAAGCCATGCCTGTGAGAGTTCTCCAGAGATTTCATTGAAATGAGCTTCCTCACCATTTAAAGTTTGCTGAATGAACTGAAACCCACAGTGCCTCCAACTTCATGCTTGAAAAATGGCTAGATAAATACCATAAAATTTTTGAAATTCCTATGACCAGGTGGCACTGGAGAAACATTGGATGTCCTGTTGCTGATCATGAGTATACCAGACAGTGCCTTGATTTACTGAGTTTCATGAAAATGGTGTAGAACAGAGATGCCAGAAATTTGGAGCCTGCTGAGTAGTGGGTCTAGAGCAGTGGTGGGGAGGTGTTTGATAAAACATCCGTGGTAGGGCCATGTGGATCTACCATTGGATTCCAAATGGCTTGTAACTGACATGGTGCAGCCAACAGACCCTTATATGTAAAGGCATCTTGTTATATGGAGAGTTTTCAGAGGAAAATTAAGAATCAGGTTGATATGGACAAGGGGGCAATGGGGCAAGCTGTGAGAGATAGGAGCCTAGTTGGTGCATTCTCTTGCAGACCCTGACCCACCACACGTGACAGAACTCCCTCCAGCACTGTGTCCCAGTTTAGCTCCTAGTATTTCGTGAAACAAATACCAAACTCACAGTGCAGCAGCCAAAACACCACAAAAAGTGGAAGAGGACCAAATGGCTTCACAGTCCACACGGGGAGACACTTAGTCCCCAGTGGCCTCAGTTTACCTACAAAGAGAGGATTCAGCACTGCTTCATCTTGTTCATTGGAAAATAAGAAACCATGTCCTCCAGGTCACATAGATGCAGACCCAGCTTTGATGTTCTCACTACAGAGGAAGACAAATCTCCTGAAAACAACATATATTTCAAGTGTGGAAGCTCAGAGGCAGTTTCTCAAAAAGTTTTTAGGCCAGCAGAGCTCCATGTTTGTGGAGGGTTTACCCTGTCCCTTAGTTTTGGAAACTCCTCTACCACCTCCAAGGTTGTGAACTCCTGAGCATTTTCCATTCCAGATATGTATTCACTGATTTTGTAACTCTTCTCCTCTAATTGTGTCTTACTTGGGGTGAAGGTAATGTCAAGGCATTGTTCTGGATGAGAGCGGGAGGATATTTGTGCAGCATATATTTACATACACATTGGATTCATTTTCCAATTTTCCATTCGAAATACTGAATCCCTGACACTAACCCATACCTAGTAGACTCAGACTATTCATCCTAATATAATTTAGAAAATTAACTCAACACATTAGAAATACAAGAACTTCAGAGGAGACATGTTGTATAGTTGGACTTGACATTTGCATTATATAAGGTAGGAGTTATAAATCTAGTCAAATTTATTTGAAATATTCTCCATGTGTTTTAAACTTAACAAATATGTGAATTTTTGTTTCCTTTTTCTGTAGTCTATTCACACATGTATATTTATATGCATATATAGAATCCTACCAGGTATCACACGTACATTTTTGTGAGGTGGCTGTCTTGGCAGATACAAATTGTGAGAAGAGTTCACTCCTCCTAAATGCTGTTGGAAATGAAAATTCAACTTATAGGAGAGCGTCCTAGTAGAACAACATTATTCATTAGCTCATGTTCAGTAAAATAAATATTTTTGCATTTGTGGATGATACGTATTTACTGATGAATTTCGATTGGCATTTATATTGGTACTTTTTAATATCTGTGAGTTGTGTGTGTGTGTGTGTGTGTGTGTGTTTGTGTGTGTGTGTGTGTATAGATATAGATATAGATATAGATATAGATATACTCTCCAAATTTTTCAAAATATGAAATATATGTGTCTAATATACACTCTCTAAATTCATTCATGTTCATGTATGTGGATTTATAATCCACTTTTCACAAGATGATAATCAGAAATATTCATCCACCTGAAATACATATTTGTTTCCTAGTACTGAAAACTAACTTCAGTGAATGGTGCATACAAATCCTAATTATTCTACAGTAACTGACCCAGTCTAACATCAATGCAAGTAGACTCCTATGGGACATGATATGTAATTTGTCATTCATTTGTATTCGACACTGGTACATTATTGTTTCTTCAGTTTTTGCACATCACAGGATATACATTTCATCCACAAGTTCACAAATTAATAAGCATTTGTTTCAACATTCACCACTTCTTGCTTCAGAACACATGTATTGTCAGGGTTTCTTGACTGGTCTTTTCATGAGACTTCTTTCCAAACACATTATTTTGAATTTCCATAATCATTTTGAAGCAAACGTCACACACTCTTCATGATAAACCAAAACACAAATATTTCCATTACATATATACCTGGTTGGAATGAATGATTGTATATCAATATACGATTTCCTTTAATTTTTCAGATATCAGTTCAGTTCATTATTTAAAGTTCAAAAAAGTTATATTATTTATTCACAGTATGGTCTATTCATGCTTTTTCTCTATATTCCTAGAAACAGGGTACACCTCTTTGTAACCCCGATTCTCATTTTACATCTTCAATATATTGCTCCCAGAAATGGTGAAAGAAATACTCATGTCACCTCATTATCACAGTAATATTCTGGACAAAAAATGGAAAGGTCACACTTATGATTGTACCAAAGCCTAAATGGAAAGTGAACATGGATTTCTAAAAACATCCATGTCCAGGTTGCCTAATGCTGTCAATTGTCAATCCTATTGGTGACTACATATTTGTTTTTTTCCTAATTTATATATTCAAACTCAACCCTGTTGAAAATGTCTAATTCTATCACTCACTTTATACTTTGCCTGATTTCCTAATATTTCTATTGATATCTGCTTTTCTACATATTTTCCCCAGTTCAACATAGTGACTGACTCTTCATATGTGCTGACATTTACATTCACTCAACAACCGAAAGTCTATTGCTAAAGAACTTTTGGTCCAAATTCTATACTCACTCTTCTTCCTAAACCTACCGACTATCTTCCTAATCCTATTGAATATCCCTTTTTGACTGGATGTTCTCTCTAAATTCAATCATCCAATGTACAAGGTCCTATGCCATTGTATATCGAATTATCTGAGGCATCTTTGCAGAACATCATTCAAAGCTAAGTATCCCAATCAAGGGCAAAACCCTTCTGGGCTTCAAATCATACCTAGATTTCTGTTTTCCTACTTATATTTCACCTCTATATTCTTGTAAATATTGCAGGTTCCCAATACCATTATTCATCACACAGAATCACTCGTAATCCAAATCAAACCTGTTTTTAACCCCAAGTATACACTGTTCCCTCAATCATTTTACAGAAGAGCAGGGACAGAGTGGTTCTTAAAATACAGTAAAGTTGGGGACCTTCCACCTGATGAGAACCTCAAATGTCCATGCACAAATGATACCTGGAGAAGTTGTAGGCAGGTATGAAGCACCTGAGAGAGCAAAAGTCATCTTCCATGGCAAACAACCTGGTCAGGATGAAGGGATGTGTCTGAATCTGCCTCTCTCTCTTCTTATTGTACAGAAGATGGACCAAACCAGGGCTGAGTGGAGAGCTGTTCCCGGGTGCCAATGGTGATATACATTCTACCTTATGAAAGTGTCACAGGAAGTAGGGGCAACCTCCATCTTATGTTACCCTTGGAAGCAACTGTTAGGACAAAGTGGTTGCCAAGGCAGTGACCTCATTCAGTTCCAAAGAATGTGACATACCTCATTTCCTTGGTGATGGAACTCTCTGAACTTGGTATCCAAGAAGCCAGGCACCCAGAGGCAGTCCCAGTCCCAGTCCCAGTGGGCTCACTTGTTTGGATTTACCAAGGACAGAGTCAGTTTTCTTGGTACCTAATGATGTGAGGATGGCCAAATGCCAGGAGAGCTCTGAAGATGGACCTTTCCTGAGAAAACAGGTAGTGGCTAACCACTTGTTCCTGACATCTTCACAGAGTTGGTCAAGGAAACAAGATCTGAGAGAAGACAGGCCATTTCGGGGGAACATAGTATGGCCCACCAGTCAGAGGACACTCCGGATAGTCACAGACGTACTTGGGGGAAGGAGGTGCCTTTGTGGGAGTGGGTGTGTGTTTGTTGTTTTGTCTCATGTTCTGAGAATAGATAGAAAAGGCGGTTTGTTTGGTTTGGAGTGGACAGTTTCTAGTAAGTCATTTGACACGGCGAGTGTTTCTCTTTCTGTGTATCCCACTGTGTCCGTTGTTGTAGACATTAGAAAAGAGAATGCATTAATGGATGTGTCCTGTCTAGTATAAATCTTCCCATGCCCAATATATGAATGGACTGCAGCTTGTCTTATCGATGTGCAACACCTGCTACCTTTCTAAGTTGTAGTTTTCTTCCTGAATTCTGGCCACTCTCCAGAATAGTCTCATGGATTTGTGTCCAAAATATGTACCACCTCCAAGCTCTGTGACATGGCCTTGTACTGGATAGCTGAAGAGAATGGCGAGCATCTCAGAAAACTCAGATATCAGTGTGACCAGGAAAGTCTCAGTGCAGAAACCCTGCTTTGGGCCTTTTGCTTACTTATTGTTGTGTTGCACTGAATGTCAGGAAGGTCTTTGCCTCAGGCCACCCCTTTGTGAAGCCTGATGAAAACAGTTTTCAAATGGAAATAAATGGGCCTCACCTGTGGCTCTTTGCTTAATTGCTTTGGAAAGGGATTTGTCTTTATCAGCCTCTTGGGCCTGTGTGTGGCTGTGACTTAGATTCTCAGCACCTGATGGATCTTAAGAATGATCCCATGTGAGCTTCCAAAACCAAAATGGCAAAAAATTTCATTCATTGTGGATGAAGTCTCTTGCCTTCCTCTGTTAGGTTCCTGCACTCCATCAAATGACAATAGGGATTCTTTGGGTCAAATGAGTTCTTCAAAGCCCTGCAGAGGTACTTGTGTTTTCGCATGACTCTAAATCACCTAAAGAATCGATACCTAAAATCAGTAGGCCTCAAATTGGAGAAACACAGAAGTATTAACGGCAGGCTTATTTGTTCACTCCTGGTTCACAGAAACGGTGTCCAGGCTACCCTGACTTTAGACAAATGAGGGGCAAACGAGCTGATTTTGGACACTGTTTTGGGGTGCGCCCCTCATGGAAACCTCCAGCCAGAGGTTAAGATGATTGACTATATGAAATAAGATGAGGGCCATGTGGGAGTGTTTTGGTTTTAATTTTGGTCATTTGTGTGGCATTGGAAAAAATGACTGGGTCCACGTGGGCTTGAACTCTGGTGTGATTCCCCTTAGAGACTGGGTTTTGGAACTGAACTCAGAGAAGCATTGCCATGAATTTTGTTGGGATTTTAAGAGGCCACGCATGAAAGTCGCTCTTGGAAACTGAGACCTAGGCCCCGGGTGAACTTCCACAGAGGCCTGGGAATCTCAGCAAGGATATCACATGATTTTATTCTTAAAGAAATGGCAGCCATAGTTGAGAGTCAAAACACACATGGACCTCACATTGTAGACCTCAATGGGCCTGGCCTAATGTGACCTTTTGTCCACTCTTTGGGAAGCCATGCCTGTGAGAGTTCTCAAGAGATTTCATTGAAATGAGCTTCCTCACCATTTAATGTTTGCTGAATGAACTGAAACCCACAGTGCCTCCAACTTCATGCTTGAAAAATGGCTAGATAAATACCATGAAATTTTTGAAATTCCTATGACCAGGTGGCACTGGAGAAACATTGGATGTCCTGTTGCTGATCATGAGTATACCAGACAGTGCCTTGATTTACTGAGTTTCATGAAAATGGTGTAGAACAGAGATGCCAGAAATTTGGAGCCTGCTGAGTAGTGGGTCTAGAGCAGTGGTGGGGAGGTGTTTGATAAAACATCCGTGGTAGGGCCATGTGGATCTACCATTGGATTCCAAATGGCTTGTAACTGACATGGTGCAGCCAACAGACCCTTATATGTAAAGGCATCTTGTTATATGGAGAGTTTTCAGAGGAAAATTAAGAATCAGGTTGATATGGACAAGGGGGCAATGGGGCAAGCTGTGAGAGATAGGAGCCTAGTTGGTGCATTCTCTTGCAGACCCTGACCCACCACACGTGACAGAACTCCCTCCAGCACTGTGTCCAGTTTAGCTCCTAGTATTTCGTGAAACAAATACCAAACTCACAGTGCAGCAGCAAAAACACCACAAAAAGTGGAAGAGGACCAAATGGCTTCACAGTCCACACGGGGAGACACTTAGTCCCCAGTGGCCTCAGTTTACCTACAAAGAGAGGATTCAGCACTGCTTCATCTTGTTCATTGGAAAATAAGAAACCATGTCCTCCAGGTCACATAGATGCAGACCCAGCTTTGATGTTCTCACTACAGAGGAAGACAAATCTCCTGAAAACAACATATATTTCAAGTGTGGAAGCTCAGAGGCAGTTTCTCAAAAAGTTTTTAGGCCAGCAGAGCTCCATGTTTGTGGAGGGTTTACCCTGTCCCTTAGTTTTGGAAACTCCTCTACCACCTCCAAGGTTGTGAACTCCTGAGCATTTTCCATTCCAGATATGTATTCACTGATTTTGTAACTCTTCTCCTCTAATTGTGTCTTACTTGGGGTGAAGGTAATGTCAAGGCATTGTTCTGGATGAGAGCGGGAGGATATTTGTGCAGCATATATTTACATACACATTGGATTCATTTTCCAATTTTCCATTCGAAATACTGAATCCCTGACACTAACCCATACCTAGTAGACTCAGACTATTCATCCTAATATAATGGAGAAAATTAACCCAACACATTAGAAATACAAGTACTTCAGTGGAGACATGTTGTATAGTTGGACTTGACATTTGCTTTATATAAGGTAGGAGTTATAAATCTAGTCAAATTTATTTGAAATATTCTCCATGTGTTTTAAACTTAACAAATATGTGAATTTTTGTTTCCTTTTTCTGTAGTCTGTTCACACATGTATATTTATATGCATATATAGAATCCTACCAGGTATCACACGTACATTTTTGTGAGGTGGCTGTCTTGACAGATACAAATTGTGAGAAGAGTTCACTCCTCCTAAATGCTGTTGGAAATGAAAATTCAACTTATAGGAGAGCGTCCTAGTAGAACAACATTATTCATTAGCTCATGTTCAGTAAAATAAATATTTTTGCATTTGTGGATGATACATATTTACTGATGAATTTCGATTGGCATTTATATTGGTACTTTTTAATATCTGTGAGTTGTGTGTGTGTGTGTGTGTGTGTGTGTTTGTGTGTGTGTGTGTGTGTGTATAGATATAGATATAGATATAGATATAGATATACTCTCCAAATTTTTCAAAATATGAAATATATGTGTCTAATATACACTCTCTAAATTCATTCATGTTCATGTATATGGATTTATAATCCACTTTTCACAAGATGATAATCAGAAATATTCATCCACCTGAAATACATATTTGTTTCCTAGTACTGAAAACTAACTTCAGTGAATGGTGCATACAAATCCTAATTATTCTACAGTAACTGACCCAGTCTAACATCAATGCAAGTAGACTCCTATGGGACATGATATGTAATTTGTCATTCATTTGTATTCGACACTGGTACATTATTGTTTCTTCAGTTTTTGCACATCACAGGATATACATTTCATCCACAAGTTCACAAATTAATAAGCATTTGTTTCAACATTCACCACTTCTTGCTTCAGAACACATGTATTGTCAGGGTTTCTTGACTGGTCTTTTCATGAGACTTCTTTCCAAACACATTATTTTGAATTTCCATAATCATTTTGAAGCAAACGTCACACACTCTTCATGATAAACCAAAACACAAATATTTCCATTACATATATACCTGGTTGGAATGAATGATTGTATATCAATATACGATTTCCTTTAATTTTTCAGATATCAGTTCAGTTCATTATTTAAAGTTCAAAAAAGTTATATTATTTATTCACAGTATGGTCTATTCATGCTTTTTCTCTATATTCCTAGAAACAGGGTACACCTCTTTGTAACCCCGATTCTCATTTTACATCTTCAATATATTGCTCCCAGAAATCTTGAAAGAAATACTCATGTCACCTCATTATCACAGTAATATTCTGGACAAAAAATGGAAAGGTCACACTTATGATTGTACCAAAGCCTAAATGGAAAGTGAACATGGATTTCTAAAAACATCCATGTCCAGGTTGCCTAATGCTGTCAATTGTCAATCCTATTGGTGACTACATATTTGTTTTTTTCCTAATTTATATATTCAAACTCAACCCTGTTGAAAATGTCTAATTCTATCACTCACTTTATACTTTGCCTGATTTCCTAATATTTCTATTGATATCTGCTTTTCTACATATTTTCCCCAGTTCAACATAGTGACTGACTCTTCATATGTGCTGACATTTACATTCACTCAACAACCGAAAGTCTATTGCTAAAGAACTTTTGGTCCAAATTCTATACTCACTCTTCTTCCTAAACCTACCGACTATCTTCCTAATCCTATTGAATATCCCTTTTTGACTGGATGTTCTCTCTAAATTCAATCATCCAATGTACAAGGTCCTATGCCATTGTATATCGAATTATCTGAGGCATCTTTGCAGAACATCATTCAAAGCTAAGTATCCCAATCAAGGGCAAAACCCTTCTGGGCTTCAAATCATACCTAGATTTCTGTTTTCCTACTTATATTTCACCTCTATATTCTTGTAAATATTGCAGGTTCCCAATACCATTATTCATCACACAGAATCACTCGTAATCCAAATCAAACCTGTTTTTAAGTCCAAGTATACACTGTTCCCTCAATCATTTTACAGAAGAGCAGGGACAGAGTGGTTCTTACAATACAGGAAAGTTGGGGACCTTCCACCTGATGAGAACCTCAAATGTCCATGCACAAATGATACCTGGAGAAGTTGTAGGCAGGTATGAAGCACCTGAGAGAGCAAAAGTCATCTTCCATGGCAAACAACCTGGTCAGGATGAAGGGATGTGTCTGAATCTGCCTCTCTCTCTTCTTATTGTACAGAAGATGGACCAAACCAGGGCTGAGTGGAGAGCTGTTCCCGGGTGCCAATGGTGATATACATTCTACCTTATGAAAGTGTCACAGGAAGTAGGGGCAACCTCCATCTTATGTTACCCTTGGAAGCAACTGTTAGGACAAAGTGGTTGCCAAGGCAGTGACCTCATTCAGTTCCAAAGAATGTGACATACCTCATTTCCTTGGTGATGGAACTCTCTGAACTTGGTATCCAAGAAGCCAGGCACCCAGAGGCAGTCCCAGTCCCAGTCCCAGTGGGCTCACTTGTTTGGATTTACCAAGGACAGAGTCAGTTTTCTTGGTACCTAATGATGTGAGGATGGCCAAATGCCAGGAGAGCTCTGAAGATGGACCTTTCCTGAGAAAACAGGTAGTGGCTAACCACTTGTTCCTGACATCTTCACAGAGTTGGTCAAGGAAACAAGATCTGAGAGAAGACAGGCCATTTCGGGGGAACATAGTATGGCCCACCAGTCAGAGGACACTCCGGAGAGTCACAGACGTACTTGGGGGAAGGAGGTGCCTTTGTGGGAGTGGGTGTGGGTTTGTTGTTTTGTCTCATGTTCTGAGAATAGATAGAAAAGGCGGTTTGTTTGGTTTGGAGTGGACAGTTTCTAGTAAGTCATTTGACACGGCGAGTGTTTCTCTTTCTGTGTATCCCACTGTGTCCGTTGTTGTAGACATTAGAAAAGAGAATGCATTAATGGATGTGTCCTGTCTAGTATAAATCTTCCCATGCCCAATATATGAATGGACTGCAGCTTGTCTTATCGATGTGCAACACCTGCTACCTTTCTAAGTTGTAGTTTTCTTCCTGAATTCTGGCCACTCTCCAGAATAGGCTCATGGATTTGTGTCCAAAATATGTACCACCTCCAAGCTCTGTGACATGGCCTTGTACTGGATAGCTGAAGAGAATGGCGAGCATCTCAGAAAACTCAGATATCAGTGTGACCAGGAAAGTCTCAGTGCAGAAACCCTGCTTTGGGCCTTTTGCTTACTTATTGTTGTGTTGCACTGAATGTCAGGAAGGTCTTTGCCTCAGGCCACCCCTTTGTGAAGCCTGATGAAAACAGTTTTCAAATGGAAATAAATGTGCCTCACCTGTGGCTCTTTGCTTAATTGCTTTGGAAAGGGATGTGTCTTTATCAGCCTCTTGGGCCTGTGTGTGGCTGTGACTTAGATTCTCAGCACCTGATGAATCTTAAGAATGATCCCATGTGAGCTTCCAAAACCAAAATGGCAAAAAATTTCATTCATTGTGGATGAAGTCTCTTGCCTTCCTCTGTTAGGTTCCTGCACTCCATCAAATGACAATAGGGATTCTTTGGGTCAAATGAGTTCTTCAAAGCCCTGCAGAGGTACTTGTGTTTTCGCATGACTCTAAATCACCTAAAGAATCGATACCTAAAATCAGTAGGCCTCAAATTGGAGAAACACAGAAGTATTAACGGATGGCTTATTTGTTCACTCCTGGTTCACAGAAACGGTGTCCAGGCTACCCTGACTTTAGACAAATGAGGGGCAAACGAGCTGATTTTGGACACTGTCTTGGGCTGCGCCCCTCATGGAAACCTCCAGCCAGAGGTTAAGATGATTGACTATATGAAATAAGATGAGGGCCATGTGGGAGTGTTTTGGTTTTAATTTTGGTCATTTGTGTGGCATTGGAAAAAATGACTGGGTCCACGTGGGCTTGAACTCTGGTGTGATTCCCCTTAGAGACTGGGTTTTGGAACTGAACTCAGAGAAGCATTGCCATGAATTTTGTTGGGATTTTAAGAGGCCACGCATGAAAGTCGCTCTTGGAAACTGAGACCTAGGCCCCGGGTGCATTTCCACAGAGGCCTGGGAATCTCAGCAAGGATATCACATGATTTTATTCTTAAAGAAATGGCAGCCATAGTTGAGAGTCAAAACACACATGGACCTCACATTGTAGACCTCAATGGGCCTGGCCTAATGTGACCTTTTGTCCACTCTTTGGGAAGCCATGCCTGTGAGATTTCTCCAGAGATTTCATTGAAATGAGCTTCCTCACCATTTAATGTTTGCTGAATGAACTGAAACCCACAGTGCCTCCAACTTCATGCTTGAAAAATGGCTAGATAAATACCATGAAATTTTTGAAATTCCTATGACCAGGTGGCAGTGGAGAAACATTGGATGTCCTGTTGCTGATCATGAGTATACCAGACAGTGCCTTGATTTACTGAGTTTCATGAAAATGGTGTAGAACAGAGATGCCAGAAATTTGGAGCCTGCTGAGTAGTGGGTCTAGAGCAGTGGTGGGGAGGTGTTTGATAAAACATCCGTGGTAGGGCCATGTGGATCTACCATTGGATTCCAAATGGCTTGTAACTGACATGGTGCAGCCAACAGACCCTTATATGTAAAGGCATCTTGTTATATGGAGAGTTTTCAGAGGAAAATTAAGAATCAGGTTGATATGGACAAGGGGGCAATGGGGCAAGCTGTGAGAGATAGGAGCCTAGTTGGTGCATTCTCTTGCAGACCCTGACCCACCACACGTGACAGAACTCCCTCCAGCACTGTGTCCCAGTTTAGCTCCTAGTATTTCGTGAAACAAATACCAAACTCACAGTGCAGCAGCCAAAACACCAAAAAAAGTGGAAGAGGACCAAATGGCTTCACAGTCCACACGGGGAGACACTTAGTCCCCAGTGGCCTCAGTTTACCTACAAAGAGAGGATTCAGCACTGCTTCATCTTGTTCATTGGAAAATAAGAAACCATGTCCTCCAGGTCACATAGATGCAGACCCAGCTTTGATGTTCTCAATACAGAGGAAGACAAATCTCCTGAAAACAACATATATTTCAAGTGTGGAAGCTCAGAGGCAGTTTCTCAAAAAGTTTTTAGGCCAGCAGAGCTCCATGTTTGTGGAGGGTTTACCCTGTCCCTTAGTTTTGGAAACTCCTCTACCACCTCCAAGGTTGTGAACTCCTGAGCATTTTCCATTCCAGATATGTATTCACTGATTTTGTAACTCTTCTCCTCTAATTGTGTCTTACTTGGGGTGAAGGTAATGTCAAGGCATTGTTCTGGATGAGAGCGGGAGGATATTTGTGCAGCATATATTTACATACACATTGGATTCATTTTCCAATTTTCCATTCGAAATACTGAATCCCTGACCCTAACCCATACCTAGTAGACTCAGACTATTCATCCTAATATAATGGAGAAAATTAACCCAACACATTAGAAATACAAGTACTTCAGTGGAGACATGTTGTATAGTTGGACTTGACATTTGCATTATATAAGTTAGGAGTTATAAATCTAGTCAAATTTATTTGAAATATTCTCCATGTTTTTTAAACTTAACAAATATGTGAATTTTTGTTTCCTTTTTCTGTAGTCTATTCACACATGTATATTTATATGCATATATAGAATCCTACCAGGTATCACACGTACATTTTTGTGAGGTGGCTGTCTTGGCAGATACAAATTGTGAGAAGAGTTCACTCCTCCTAAATGCTGTTGGAAATGAAAATTCAACTTATAGGAGAGCGTCCTAGTAGAACAACATTATTCATTAGCTCATGTTCAGTAAAATAAATATTTTTGCATTTGTGGATGATACATATTTACTGATGAATTTCGATTGGCATTTATATTGGTACTTTTTAATATCTGTTAGTTGTGTGTGTGTGTGTGTGTGTTTGTGTGTGTGTGTGTGTGTGTATAGATATAGATATAGATATAGATATACTCTCCAAATTTTTCAAAATATGAAATATATGTGTCTAATATACACTCTCTAAATTCATTCATGTTCATGTATGTGGATTTATAATCCACTTTTCACAAGATGATAATCAGAAATATTCATCCACCTGAAATACATATTTGTTTCCTAGTACTGAAAACTAACTTCAGTGAATGGTGCATACAAATCCTAATTATTCTACAGTAACTGACCCAGTCTAACATCAATGCAAGTAGACTCCTATGGGACATGATATGTAATTTGTCATTCATTTGTATTCGACACTGGTACATTATTGTTTCTTCAGTTTTTGCACATCACAGGATATACATTTCATCCACAAGTTCACAAATTAATAAGCATTTGTTTCAACTTTCACCACTTCTTGCTTCAGAACACATGTATTGTCAGGGTTTCTTGACTGGTCTTTTCATGAGACTTCTTTCCAAACACATTATTTTGAATTTCCATAATCATTTTGAAGCAAAACTCACACACTCTTCATGATAAATCAAAACACAAATATTTCCATTACATATATACCTGGTTGGAATGAATGATTGTATATCAATATACGATTTCCTTTAATTTTTCAGATATCAGTTCACTTCATTATTTAAAGTTCAAAAAAGTTATATTATTTATTCACAGTATGGTCTATTCATGCTTTTTCTCTATATTAATAGAAACAGGGTACACCTCTTTGTAACCCCGATTCTCATTTTACATCTTCAATATATTGCTCCCAGAAATCTTGAAAGAAATACTCATGTCACCTCATTATCACAGTAATATTCTGGACAAAAAATGGAAAGGTCACACTTATGATTGTACCAAAGCCTAAATGGAAAGTGAACATGGATTTCTAAAAACATCCATGTCCAGGTTGCCTAATGCTGTCAATTGTCAATCCTATTGGTGACTACATATTTGTTTTTTTCCTAATTTATATATTCAAACTCAACCCTGTTGAAAATGTCTAATTCTATCACTCACTTTATACTTTGCCTAATTTCCTAATATTTCTATTGATATCTGCTTTTCTACATATTTTCCCCAGTTCAACATAGTGACTGACTCTTCATATGTGCTGACATTTACATTCACTCAACAACCGAAAGTCTATTGCTAAAGAACTTTTGGTCCAAATTCTATACTCACTCTTCTTCCTAAACCTACCGACTATCTTCCTAATCCTATTGAATATCCCTTTTTGACTGGATGTTCTCTCTAAATTCAATCATCCAATGTACAAGGTCCTATGCCATTGTATATCGAATTATCTGAGGCATCTTTGCAGAACATCATTCAAAGCTAAGTATCCCAATCAAGGGCAAAACCCTTCTGGGCTTCAAATCATACCTAGATTTCTGTTTTCCTACTTATATTTCACCTCTATATTCTTGTAAATATTGCAGGTTCCCAATACCATTATTCGTCACACAGAATCACTCGTAATCCAAATCAAACCTGTTTTTAACCCCAAGTATACACTGTTCCCTCAATCATTTTACAGAAGAGCAGGGACAGAGTGGTTCTTACAATACAGGAAAGTTGGGGACCTTCCACCTGATGAGAACCTCAAATGTCCATGCACAAATGATACCTGGAGAAGTTGTAGGCAGGTATGAAGCACCTGAGACAGCAAAAGTCATCTTCCATGGCAAACAACCTGGTCAGGATGAAGGGATGTGTCTGAATCTGCCTCTCTCTCTTCTTATTGTACAGAAGATGGACCAAACCAGGGCTGAGTGGGGAGCTGTTCCCAGGTGCCAATGGTGATATACATTCTACCTTATGAATGTGTCACAGGAAGTAGGGGCAACCTCCATCTTATGTTACCCTTGGAAGCAACTGTTAGGACAAAGTGGTTGCCAAGGCAGTGACCTCATTCAGTTCCAAAGAATGTGACATACCTCATTTCCTTGGTGATGGAACTCTCTGAACTTGGTATCCAAGAAGCCAGGCACCCAGAGGCAGTCCCAGTCCCAGTCCCAGTGGGCTCACTTGTTTGGATTTACCAAGGACAGAGTCAGTTTTCTTGGTACCTAATGATGTGAGGATGGCCAAATGCCAGGAGAGCTCTGAAGATGGACCTTTCCTGAGAAAACAGGTAGTGGCTAACCACTTTTTCCTGACATCTTCACAGAGTTGGTCAAGGAAACAAGATCTGAGAGAAGACAGGCCATTTCGGGGGAACATAGTATGGCCCACCAGTCAGAGGACACTCCGGATAGTCACAGACATACTTGGGGGAAGGAGGTGCCTTTGTGGGAGTGGGTGTGGGTTTGTTGTTTTGTCTCATGTTCTGAGAATAGATAGAAAAGGCGGTTTGTTTGGTTTGGAGTGGACAGTTTCTAGTAAGTCATTTGACACGGCGAGTGTTTCTCTTTCTGTGTATCCCACTGTGTCCGTTGTTGTAGACATTAGAAAAGAGAATGCATTAATGGATGTGTCCTGTCTAGTATAAATCTTCCCATGCCCAATATATGAATGGACTGCAGCTTGTCTTATCGATGTGCAACACCTGCTATCATTCTAAGTTGTAGTTTTCTTCCTGAATTCTGGCCACTCTCCAGAATAGGCTCATGGATTTGTGTCCAAAATATGTACCACCTCCAAGCTCTGTGACATGGCCATGTACTGGATAGCTGAAGAGAATGGCGAGCATCTCAGAAAACTCAGATATCAGTGTGACCAGGAAAGTCTCAGTGCAGAAACCTTGCTTTGGGCCTTTTGCTTACTTATTGTTGTGTTGCACTGAATGTCAGGAAGGTCTTTGCCTCAGGCCACCCCTTTGTGAAGCCTGATGAAAACAGTTTTCAAATGGAAATGAATGGGCCCCACCTGTGGCTCTTTGCTTAATTGCTTTGGAAAGGGATGTGTCTTTATCAGCCTCTTGGGCCTGTGTGTGGCTGTGACTTAGATTCTCAGCACCTGATGGATCTTAAGAATGATCCCATGTGAGCTTCCAAAACCAAAATGGCAAAAAATTTCATTCATTGTGGATGAAGTCTCTTGCCTTCCTCTGTTAGGTTCCTGCACTCCATCAAATGACAATAGGGATTCTTTGGGTCAAATGAGTTCTTCAAAGCCCTGCAGAGGTACTTGTGTTTTCGCATGACTCTAAATCACCTAAAGAATCGATACCTAAAATCAGTAGGCCTCAAATTGGAGAAACACAGAAGTATTAACGGATGGCTTATTTGTTCACTCCTGGTTCACAGAAACGGTGTCCAGGCTACCCTGACTTTAGACAAATGAGGGGCAAACGAGCTGATTTTGGACACTGTCTTGGGCTGCGCCCCTCATGGAAACCTCCAGCCAGAGGTTAAGATGATTGACTATATGAAATAAGATGAGGGCCATGTGGGAGTGTCTTGGTTTTAATTTTGGTCATTTGTGTGGCATTGGAAAAAATGACTGGGTCCACGTGGGCTTGAACTCTGGTGTGATTCCCCTTAGAGACTGGGTTTTGGAACTGAACTCAGAGAAGCATTGCCATGAATTTTGTTTGGATTTTAAGAGGCCACGCATGAAAGTCGCTCTTGGAAACTGAGACCTAGGCCCCGGGTGCATTTCCACAGAGGCCTGGGCATCTCAGCAAGGATATCACATGATTTTATTCTTAAAGAAATGGCAGCCATAGTTGAGAGTGAAAACACACATGGACCTCACATTGTAGACCTCAATGGGCCTGGCCTAATGTGACCTTTTGTCCACTCTTTGGGAAGCCGTGCCTGTGAGAGTTCTCCAGAGATTTCATTGAAATGAGCTTCCTCACCATTTAATGTTTGCTGAATGAACTGAAACCCACAGTGCCTCCAACTTCATGCTTGAAAAATGGCTAGATAAATACCATGAAATTTTTGAAATTCCTATGACCAGGTGGCACTGGAAAAACATTGGATGTCCTGTTGCTGATCATGAGTATACCAGACAGTGCCTTGATTTACTGAGTTTCATGAAAATGGTGTAGAACAGAGATGCCAGAAATTTGGAGCCTGCTGAGTAGTGGGTCTAGAGCAGTGGTGGGGAGGTGTTTGATAAAACATCCGTGGTAGGGCCATGTGGATCTACCATTGGATTCCAAATGGCTTGTAACTGACATGGTGCAGCCAACAGACCCTTATATGTAAAGGCATCTTGTTATATGGAGAGTTTTCAGAGGAAAATTAAGAATCAGGTTGATATGGACAAGGGGGCAATGGGGCAAGCTGTGAGAGATAGGAGCCTAGTTGGTGCATTCTCTTGCAGACCCTGACCCACCACACGTGACAGAACTCCCTCCAGCACTGTGTCCCAGTTTAGCTTCTAGTATTTCGTGAAACAAATACCAAACTCACAGTGCAGCAGCCAAAACACCACAAAAAGTGGAAGAGGACCAAATGGCTTCACAGTCCACACGGGGAGACACTTAGTCCCCAGTGGCCTCAGTTTACCTACAAAGAGAGGATTCAGCACTGCTTCATCTTGTTCATTGGAAAATAAGAAACCATGTCCTCCAGGTCACATAGATGCAGACCCAGCTTTGATGTTCTCACTACAGAGGAAGCCAAATCTCCTGAAAACAACATATATTTCAAGTGTGGAAGCTCAGAGGCAGTTTCTCAAAAAGTTTTTAGGCCAGCAGAGCTCCATGTTTGTGGAGGGTTTACCCTGTCCCTTAGTTTTGGAAACTCCTCTACCACCTCCAAGGTTGTGAACTCCTGAGCATTTTCCATTCCAGATATGTATTCATTGGTTTTGTAACTCTTCTCCTCTAATTGTGTCTTACTTGGGGTGAAGGTAATGTCAAGGCATTGTTCTGGATGAGAGCGGGAGGATATTTGTGCAGCATATATTTACATACACATTGGATTCATTTTCCAATTTTCCATTCGAAATACTGAATCCCTGACACTAACCCATACCTAGTAGACTCAGACTATTCATCCTAATATAATGGAGAAAATTAACCCAACACATTAGAAATACAAGTACTTCAGTGGAGACATGTTGTATAGTTGGACTTGACATTTGCATTATATAAGGTAGGAGTTATAAATCTAGTCAAATTTATTTGAAATATTCTCCATGTGTTTTAAACTTAACAAATATGTGAATTTTTGTTTCTTTTTTCTGTAGTCTATTCACACATGTATATTTATATGCATATATAGAATCCTACCAGGTATCACACGTACATTTTTGTGAGGTGGCTGTCTTGGCAGATACAAATTGTGAGAAGAGTTCACTCCTCCTAAATGCTGTTGGAAATGAAAATTCAACTTATAGGAGAGCGTCCTAGTAGAACAACATTATTCATTAGCTCATGTTCAGTAAAATAAATATTTTTGCATTTGTGGATGATACATATTTACTGATGAATTTCGATTGGCATTTATATTGGTACTTTTTAATATCTGTGAGTTGTGTGTGTGTGTGTGTGTGTGTTTGTGTGTGTGTGTATAGATATAGATATAGATATAGATATACTCTCCAAATTTTTCAAAATATGAAATATATGTGTCTAATATACACTCTCTAAATTCATTCATTTTCATGTATGTGGATTTATAATCCACTTTTCACAAGATGATAATCAGAAATATTCATCCACCTGAAATACATATTTGTTTCCTAGTACTGAAAACTAACTTCAGTGAATGGTGCATACAAATCCTAATTATTCTACAGTAACTGACCCAGTCTAACATCAATGCAAGTAGACTCCTATGGGACATGATATGTAATTTGTCATTCATTTGTATTCGACACTGGTACATTATTGTTTCTTCAGTTTTTGCACATCACAGGATATACATTTCATCCACAAGTTCACAAATTAATAAGCATTTGTTTCAACTTTCACCACTTCTTGCTTCAGAACACATGTATTGTCAGGGTTTCTTGACTGGTCTTTTCATGAGACTTATTTCCAAACACATTATTTTGAATTTCCATAATCATTTTGAAGCAAACGTCACACACTCTTCATGATAAACCAAAACACAAATATTTCCATTACATATATACCTGGTTGGAATGAATGATTGTATATCAATATACAATTTCCTTTAATTTTTCAGATATCAGTTCAGTTCATTATTTAAAGTTCAAAAAAGTTATATTATTTATTCACAGTATGGTCTATTCATGCTTTTTCTCTATATTTCTAGAAACAGGGTACACCTCTTTGTAACCCCGATTCTCATTTTACATCTTCAATATATTGCTCCCAGAAATGGTGAAAGAAATACTCATGTCACCTCATAATCACAGTAATATTCTGGACAAAAAATGGAAAGGTCACACTTATGATTGTACCAAAGCCTAAATGGAAAGTGAACATGGATTTCTAAAAACATCCAAGTCCAGGTTGCCTAATGCTGTCAATTGTCAATCCTATTGGTGACTACATATTTGTTTTTTTCCTAATTTATATATTCAAACTCAACCCTGTTGAAAATGTCTAATTCTATCACTCACTTTATACTTTGCCTGATTTCCTAATATTTCTATTGATATCTGCTTTTCTACATATTTTCCCCAGTTCAACATAGTGACTGACTCTTCATATGTGCTGATATTTACATTCACTCAACAACCGAAAGTCTATTGCTAAAGAACTTTTGGTCCAAATTCTATACTCACTCTTCTTCCTAAACCTACCGACTATCTTCCTAATCCTATTGAATATCCCTTTTTGACTGGATGTTCTCTCTAAATTCAATCATCCAATGTACAAGGTCCTATGCCATTGTATATCGAATTATCTGAGGCATCTTTGCAGAACATCATTCAAAGCTAAGTATCCCAATCAAGGGCAAAACCCTTCTGGGCTTCAAATCATACCTAGATTTCTGTTTTCCTACTTATATTTCACCTCTATATTCTTGTAAATATTGCAGGTTCCCAATACCATTATTCGTCACACAGAATCACTCGTAATCCAAATCAAACCTGTTTTTAACCCCAAGTATACACTGTTCCCTCAATCATTTTACAGAAGAGCAGGGACAGAGTGGTTCTTACAATACAGGAAAGTTGGGGACCTTCCACCTGATGAGAACCTCAAATGTCCATGCACAAATGATACCTGGAGAAGTTGTAGGCAGGTATGAAGCACCTGAGAGAGCAAAAGTCATCTTCCATGGCAAACAACCTGGTCAGGATGAAGGGATGTGTCTGAATCTGCCTCTCTCTCTTCTTATTTTACAGAAGATGGACCAAACCAGGGCTGAGTGGAGAGCTGTTCCCGGGTGCCAATGGTGATATACATTCTACCTTATGAAAGTGTCACAGGAAGTAGGGGCAACCTCCATCTTATGTTACCCTTGGAAGCAACTGTTAGGACAAAGTGGTTGACAAGGCAGTGACCTCATTCAGTACCAAAGAATGTGACATACCTCATTTCCTTGGTGATGGAACTCTCTGAACTTGGTATCCAAGAAGCCAGGCACCCAGAGGCAGTCCCAGTCCCAGTCCCAGTGGGCACACTTGTTTGGATTCACCAAGGACAGAGTCAGTTTTCTTGGTACCTAATGATGTGAGGATGGCCAAATGCCAGGAGAGCTCTGAAGATGGACCTTTCCTGAGAAAACAGGTAGTGGCTAACCAGATCTGAGAGAAGACAGGCCATTTCGGGGGAACATAGTATGGCCCACCAGTCAGAGGACACTCCGGATAGTCACAGACGTACTTGGGAGAAGGAGGTGCCTTTGTGGGAGTGGGTGTGTGTTTGTTGTTTTGTCTCATGTTCTGAGAATAGATAGAAAAGGCGGTTTGTTTGGTTTGGAGTGGACAGTTTCTAGTAAGTCATTTGACACGGCGAGTGTTTCTCTTTCTGTGTATCCCACTGTGTCCGTTGTTGTAGACATTAGAAAAGAGAATGCATTAATGGATGTGTCCTGTCTAGTATAAATCTTCCCATGCCCAATATATGAATGGACTGAAGCTTGTCTTATCGATGTGCAACACCTGCTATCTTTCTAAGTTGTAGTTTTCTTCCTGAATTCTGGCCACTCTCCAGAATAGGCTCATGGATTTGTGTCCAAAATATGTACCACCTCCAAGCTCTGTGACATGGCCATGTACAGGATAGCTGAAGAGAATGGCGAGCATCTCAGAAAACTCAGATATCAGTGTGACCAGGAAAGTCTCAGTGCAGAAACCCTGCTTTGGGCCTTTTGCTTACTTATTGTTGTGTTGCACTGAATGTCAGGAAGGTCTTTGCCTCAGGGCACACCTTTGTGAAGCCTGATGAAAACAGTTTTCAAATGGAAATGAATGGGCCCCACCTGTGGCTCTTTGCTTAATTGCTTTGGAAAGGGATGTGTCTTTATCAGCCTCTTGGGCCTGTGTGTGGCTGTGACTTAGATTCTCAGCACCTGATGGATCTTAAGAATGATCCCATGTGAGCTTCCAAAACCAAAATGGCAAAAAATTTCATTCATTGTGGATGAAGTCTCTTGCCTTCCTCTGTTAGGTTCCTGCACTCCATCAAATGACAATAGGGATTCTTTGGGTCAAATGAGTTCTTCAAAGCCCTGCAGAGGTGCTTGTGTTTTCGCATGACTCTAAATCACCTAAAGAATCGATACCTAAAATCAGTAGGCCTCAAATTGGAGAAACACAGAAGTATTAACGGCAGGCTTATTTGTTCACTCCTGGTTCACAGAAACGGTGTCCAGGCTACCCTGACTTTAGACAAATGAGGGGCAAACGAGCTGATTTTGGACACTGTCTTGGGCTGCGCCCCTCATGGAAACCTCCAGCCAGAGGTTAAGATGATTGACTATATGAAATAAGATGAGGGCCATGTGGGAGTGTTTTGGTTTTAATTTTGGTCATTTGTGTGGCATTGGAAAAAATGACTGGGTCCACGTGGGCTTGAACTCTGGTGTGATTCCCCTTAGAGACTGGGTTTTGGAACTGAACTCAGAGAAGCATTGCCATGAATTTTGTTGGGATTTTAAGAGGCCACGCATGAAAGTCGCTCTTGGAAACTGAGACCTAGGCCCCGGGTGCATTTCCACAGAGGCCTGGGAATCTCAGCAAGGATATCACATGATTTTATTCTTAAAGAAATGGCAGCCATAGTTGAGAGTCAAAACACACATGGACCTCACATTGTAGACCTCAATGGGCCTGGCCTAATGTGACCTTTTGTCCACTCTTTGGGAAGCCATGCCTGTGAGATTTCTCCAGAGATTTCATTGAAATGAGCTTCCTCACCATTTAATGTTTGCTGAATGAACTGAAACCAACAGTGCCTCCAACTTCATGCTTGAAAAATGGCTAGATAAATACCATGAAATTTTTGAAATTCCTATGACCAGGTGGCACTGGAGAAACATTGGATGTCCTGTTGCTGATCATGAGTATACCAGACAGTGCCTTGATTTACTGAGTTTCATGAAAATGGTGTAGAACAGAGATGCCAGAAATTTGGAGCCTGCTGAGTAGTGGGTCTAGAGCAGTGGTGGGGAGGTGTTTGATAAAACATCCGTGGTAGGGCCATGTGGATCTACCATTGGATTCCAAATGGCTTGTAACTGACATGGTGCAGCCAACAGACCCTTATATGTAAAGGCATCTTGTTATATGGAGAGTTTTCAGAGGAAAATTAAGAATCAGGTTGATATGGACAAGGGGGCAATGGGGCAAGCTGTGAGAGATAGGAGCCTAGTTGGTGCATTCTCTTGCAGACCCTGACCCACCACACGTGACAGAACTCCCTCCAGCACTGTGTCCCAGTTTAGCTCCTAGTATTTCGTGAAACAAATACCAAACTCACAGTGCAGCAGCCAAAACACCACAAAAAGTGGAAGAGGCCCAAATGGCTTCACAGTCCACACGGGGAGACACTTAGTCCCCAGTGGCCTCAGTTTACCTACAAAGAGAGGATTCAGCACTGCTTCATCTTGTTCATTGGAAAATAAGAAACCATGTCCTCCAGGTCACATAGATGCAGACCCAGCTTTGATGTTCTCACTACAGAGGAAGACAAATCTCCTGAAAACAACATATATTTCAAGTGTGGAAGCTCAGAGGCAGTTTCTCAAAAAGTTTTTAGGCCAGCAGAGCTCCATGTTTGTGGAGGGTTTACCCTGTCCCTTAGTTTTGGAAACTCCTCTACCACCTCCAAGGTTGTGAACTCCTGAGCATTTTCCATTCCAGATATGTATTCACTGATTTTGTAACTCTTCTCCTCTAATTGTGTCTTACTTGGGGTGAAGGTAATGTCAAGGCATTGTTCTGGATGAGAGCGGGAGGATATTTGTGCAGCATATATTTACATACACATTGGATTCATTTTCCAATTTTCCATTCAAAATACTGAATCCCTGACCCTAACCCATACCTAGTAGACTCAGACTATTCATCCTAATATAATGGAGAAAATTAACCCAACACATTAGAAATACAAGTACTTCAGTGGAGACATGTTGTATAGTTGGACTTGACATTTGCATTATATAAGGTAGGAGTTATAAATCTATTCAAATTTATTTGAAATATTCTCCATGTTTTTTAAACTTAACAAATATGTGAATTTTTGTTTCCTTTTTCTGTAGTCTATTCACACATGTATATTTATATGCATATATAGAATCCTACCAGGTATCACACGTACATTTTTGTGAGGTGGCTGTCTTGGCAGATACAAATTGTGAGAAGAGTTCACTCCTCCTAAATGCTGTTGGAAATGAAAATTCAACTTATAGGAGAGCGTCCTAGTAGAACAACATTATTCATTAGCTCATGTTCAGTAAAATAAATATTTTTGCATTTGTGGATGATACATATTTACTGATGAATTTCGATTGGCATTTATATTGGTACTTTTTAATATCTGTTAGTTGTGTGTGTGTGTGTGTGTGTTTGTGTGTGTGTGTGTGTGTGTATAGATATAGATATAGATATAGATATACTCTCCAAATTTTTCAAAATATGAAATATATGTGTCTAATATACACTCTCTAAATTCATTCATGTTCATGTATGTGGATTTATAATCCACTTTTCACAAGATGATAATCAGAAATATTCATCCACCTGAAATACATATTTGTTTCCTAGTACTGAAAACTAACTTCAGTGAATGGTGCATACAAATCCTAATTATTCTACAGTAACTGACCCAGTCTAACATCAATGCAAGTAGACTCCTATGGGACATGATATGTAATTTGTCATTCATTTGTATTCGACACTGGTACATTATTGTTTCTTCAGTTTTTGCACATCACAGGATATACATTTCATCCACAAGTTCACAAATTAATAAGCATTTGTTTCAACTTTAACCACTTCTTGCTTCAGAACACATGTATTGTCAGGGTATTCTTGACTGGTCTTTTCATGAGACTTCTTTCCAAACACATTATTTTGAATTTCCATAATCATTTTGAAGCAAAACTCACACACTCTTTATGATAAACCTAAACACAAATATTTCCAATACATATATACCTGGTTGGAATGAATGATTGTATATCAATATACGATTTCCTTTAATTTTTCAGATATCAGTTCAATTCATTATTTAAAGTTCAAAAAAGTTATATTATTTATTCACAGTATGGTCTATTCATGCTTTTTCTCTATGTTCCTAGAAACAGGGTACACCTCTTTGTACCCCCGATTCTCATTTTACAACTTCAATATATTGCTCCCAGAAATGGTGAAAGAAATACTCATGTCACCTCATTATCACAGTAATATTCTGGACAAAAAATGGAAAGGTCACACTTATGATTGTACCAAAGCCTAAATGGAAAGTGAACATGGATTTCTAAAAACATCCATGTCCAGGTTGCCTAATGCTGTCAATTGTCAATCCTATTGGTGACTACATATTTGTTTTTTTCCTAATTTATATATTCAAACTCAACCCTGTTGAAAATGTCTAATTCTATCACTCACTTTATACTTTGCCTGATTTCGTAATGTTTCTATTGATATCTGCTTTTCTACATATTTTCCCCAGTTCAACATAGTGACTGACTCTTCATATGTGCTGACATTTACATTCACTCAACAACCGAAAGTCTATTGCTAAAGAACTTTTGGTCCAAATCCTATACTCACTCTTCTTCCTAAACCTACCGACTATCTTCCTAATCCTACTGAATATCCCTTTTTGACTGGATGTTCTCTTCTAAATTCAATCATCCAATGTACAAGGTCCTATGCCATTGTATATGGAATTATCTGAGGCATCTTTGCAGAACATCATTCAAAGCTAAGTATCCCAATCAAGGGCAAAACCCTTCTGGGCTTCAAATCATACCTAGATTTCTGTTTTCCTACTTATATTTCACCTCTATATTCTTGTAAATATTGCAGGTTCCCAATACCATTATTCATCACACAGAATCACTCGTAATCCAAATCAAACCTGTTTTTAACCCCAAGTATACACTGTTCCCTCAATCATTTTACAGAAGAGCAGAGACAGAGTGGTTCTTACAATACAGGAAAGTTGGGGACCTTCCACCTGATGAGAACCTCAAATGTCCATGCACAAATGGAACCTTTAGAAGTTGTAGGCAGGTATGAAGCACCTGAGAGAGCAAAAGTCATCTTCCATGGCAAACAACCTGGTCAGGATGAAGGGATGTGTCTGAATCTGCCTCTCTCTCTTCTTATTGTACAGAAGATGGACCAAACCAGGGCTGAGTGGAGAGCTGTTCCCGGGTGCCAATGGTGATATACCTTCTACCTTATGAAAGTGTCACAGGAAGTTCTGGCAACCTCCATCTTATGTTACCCTTGGAAGCAACTGTTAGGACAAAGTGGTTGCCAAGGCAGTGACCTCATTCAGTTCCAAAGAATGTGAAATACCTCATTTCCTTGGTGATGGAACTCTCTGAACTTGGTATCCAAGAAGCCAGACACCCAGAGGCAGTCCCAGTTCCAGTCCCAGTGGGCTCACTTGTTTGGATTTACCAAGGACAGAGTCAGTTTTCTTGGTACCTAATGATGTGAGGATGGCCAAATGCCAGGAGAGCTCTGAAGATGGACCTTTCCTGAGAAAACAGGTAGTGGCTAACCACTTTTTCCTGACATCTTCACAGAGTTGGTCAAGGAATCAAGATCTGAGAGAAGACAGGCCATTTCGGGGGAACATAGTATGGCCCACCAGTCAGAGGACACTCCGGATAGTCACAGACGTACTTGGGGGAAGGAGGTGCCTTTGTGGGAGTGGGTGTGGGTTTGTTGTTTTGTCTCATGTTCTGAGAATAGATAGAAAAGGCGGTTTGTTTGGTTTGGAGTGGACAGTTTCTAGTAAGTCATTTGACATGGCGAGTGTTTCTCTTTCTGTGTATCCCACTGTGTCCGTTGTTGTAGACATTAGAAAAGAGAATGCATTAATGGATGTGTCCTGTCTAGTATAAATCTTCCCATAATTCATCCTGCCCAATATATGAATGGAGTGCAGCTTGTCTTATCAATGTGCAACACCTGCTATCTTTCTAAGTTGTTGTTTTCTTCCTGAATTCTGGCCACTCTCCAGAATAGGCTCATGGATTTGTGACCAAAATATGTACCACCTCCAAGCTCTGTGACATGGCCATGTACTGGATAGCTGAAGAGAATGGCGAGCATCTCAAAAAACTCAGATATCAGTGTGACCAGGAAAGTCTCAGTGCAGAAACCCTGCTTTGGGCCTTTTGCTTACTTATTGTTGTGTTGCACTGAATGTCAGGAAGGTCTTTGCCTCAGGCCACCCCTTTGTGAAGCCTGAAGAAAACAGTTTTCAAATGGAAATGAATGGGCCTCACCTGTGGCTCTTTATCAGCCTCTTGGACCTGTGTGTGGCTGTGACTTAGATTCTCAGCACCTGATGGATCTTAAGAATGATCCCATGTGAGCTTCCAAAACCAAAATGGCAAAAAATATCATTCATTGTGGATGAAGTCTCTTGCCTTCCTCTGTTAGGTTCCTGCACTCCATCAAATGACAATAGGGATTCTTTGGGTCAAATGAGTTCTTCAAAGCCCTGCAGAGGTGCTTGTGTTTTCGCATGACTCTAAATCACCTAAAGAATCGATATCTAAAATCAGTAGGCCTCAAATTGGAGAAACAAAGAAGTATTAACGGCAGGCTTATTTGTTCGCTCCTGTTTCAGAGAAATGGTGTCCAGGCTACCCTGACTTTAGGCAAATGAGGGGCAAACGAGCTGATTTTGGACACTGTCTTGGGCTGCGCCCCTCATGGACACCTCCAGCCAGAGGTTAAGATGATTGACTATATGGAATAAGATGAAGGCCATGTGGGAGTGTTTTGGTTTTAATTTTGGTCATTTGTGTTGCATTGGAAAAAATGACTGGGTCCACGTGGGCTTGAACTCTGGTGTGATTCCCCTTAGAGACTGGGTTTTGGAACTGAACTCAGAGAAGCATTGCCATGAATTTTGTTGGGATTTTAAGAGGCCACGCATGAAAGTCGCTCTTGGAAACTGAGACCTAGGCCCCGGGTGGATTTCCACAGAGGCCTGGGAATCTCAGCAAGGATATCACATGATTTTATTCTTAAAGAAATGGCAGCCATAGTTGAGAGTCAAAACACACATGGACCTCACATTGTAGACCTCAATGGGCCTGGCCTAATGTGACCTTTTGTCCACTCTTTGGGAAGCCGTGCCTGTGAGAGTTCTCCAGAGATTTCATTGAAATGAGCTTCCTCACCATTTAATGTTTGCTGAATGAACTGAAACCCACAGTGCCTCCAACTTCATGGTTGAAAAATGGCTAGATAAATACCATGAAATTTTTGAAATTCCTATGACCAGGTGGCACTGGAGAAACATTGGATGTCCTGTTGCTGATCATGAGTATACCAGACAGTGCCTTGATTTACTGAGTTTCATGAAAATGGTGTAGAACAGAGATGCCAGAAATTTGGAGCCTGCTGAGTAGTGGGTCTAGAGCAGTGGTGGGGAGGTGTTTGCTAAAAAATCCGTGGTAGGGCCATGTGGATCTACCATTGGATTCCAAATGGCTTGTAACTGACATGGTGCAGCCAACAGACCCTTATATGTAATGGCATCTTGTTACATGGAGAGTTTTCAGAGGAAAATTAAGAATCAGATTGATATGGACAAGGCGGCAATGGGGCAAGCTGTGAGAGATAGGAGCCTTTTTGGTGCATTCTCTTGCAGACCCTGACCCACCACGCGTGACAGAACTCCCTCCAGCACTGTGTCCCAGTTTAGCTCCTAGTATTTTGTGAAACAAATACCAAACTCACAGTGCAGCAGCAAAAACACCACAAAAAGTGGAAGAGGACCAAATGGCTTCACAGTCCACACGGGGAGACACTTAGTCCCCAGTGGCCTCAGTTTACCTACAAAGAGCGGATTCAGCACTGCTTCATCTTGTTCATTGGAAAATAAGAACCATGTCCTCCAGGTCACATAGATGCAGACCCAGCTTTGATGGTCTCACTATAGAGGAAGCCAAATCTCCTGAAAACAACATATATTTCAAGTGTGGAAGCTCAGAGGCAGTTTCTCCAAAAGTTTTTAGGCCAGCAGAGCTCCATGTTTGTGGAGTGTTTACCCTGTCCCTTAGTTTTGGAAACTCCTCTACCACCTCCAAGGTTGTGAACTCCTGAGCATTTTCCATTCCAGATATGTATTCACTGATTTTGTAACTCTTCTCCTCTAATTGTGTCTTACTTGGGGTGAAGGTAATGTCAAGGCATTGTTCTGGATGAGAGCGGGAGGATATTTGTTCAGCATATTTTTACATACACATTGGATTCATTTTCCAAATTTCCATTCGAAGTACTGAATCCCTGACACTAACCCATACCTAGTAGACTCAGACTATTCATCCTAATATAATGGAGAATATTAGCCCAACACATTAGAAATACAAGTACTTCAGAGGAGATATGTTGTATAGTTGGACTTGACATTTGCATTATATAAGGTAGGAGTTATAAATCTAGTCAAATTTATTTGAAATATTCTCCATGTGTTTTTAAGTTTAACAAATATGTGAATTCTTATTTCCCTTTTCTGTAGCCTATTCACACATGTATATTTATATGCATATATAGAATCCTATCAGGTATCACACGTACATTTTTGTGAGGTGGCTGTCTTGGCAGATACAAATTGTGAGAAGAGTTCACTCCTCCTAAATGCTGTTGGAAATGAAAATTCAACCTATAGGAGAGCGTCCTAGTAGAACAACATTATACATTAACTCATGTTCAGTAAAATAAATATTTTTGCATTTGTGGATGATACATATTTACTGATGAATTTCGATTGGCATTTATATTGGTACTTTTTAATGTCTGTGAGTGTTGTGTGTGTGTGTGTGTGTGTATATACAGATATAGATATAGATATACTCTGCAAATTTTTCAAAATATGAAATATATGTGTCTAATATACACTCTCTAAATTCATTCATGTTCATGTATGTGGATTTATAATCCACTTTTCACAAGATTATAATCAGAAATATTCATCCACCTGAAATACATATTTGTTTCCTAGTACTGAAAACTAACTTCAGTGAATGGTGCATACAAATCCTAATTATTCTACAGTAACTGACCCAGTCTAACATCAATGCAAGTAGACTCCTATGGGACATGATATGTAATTTGTCATTCATTTGTATTCGACACTGGTACATTATTGTTTCTTCAGTTTTTGCATATCACAGGATATACATTTCATCCACAAGTTCACAAATTAATAAGCATTTGTTTCAACTTTAACCACTTCTTGCTTCAGAACACATGTATTGTCAGGGTATTCTTGACTGGTCTTTTCATGAGACTTCTTTCCAAACACATTATTTTAAATTTCCATAATCATTTTGAAGCAAAACTCACTCACTCTTTATGATAAACCTAAACACAAATATTTCCATTACATATATACCTGGTTGGAATGAATGATTGTATATCAATATACGATTTCCTTTAATTTTTCAGATATCAGTTCAATTCATTATTTAAAGTTCAAAAAAGTTATATTATTTATTCACACTATGGTCTATTCATGCTTTTTCTCTATGTTCCTAGAAACAGGGTACACCTCTTTGTACCCCTGATTCTCATTTTACATCTTCAATATATTGCTCCCAGAAATGGTGAAAGAAATACTCATGTCACCTCATTATCACAGTAATATTCTGGACAAAAATGGAAAGGTCACACTTATGATTGTACCAAAGCCTAAATGGAAAGTGAACATGGATTTCTAAAAACATCCATGTCCAGGTTGCCTAATGCTGTCAATTGTCAATCCTATTGGTGACTACATATTTGTTTTTTTCCTAATTTATATATTCAAACTCAACCCTGTTGAAAATGTCTAATTCTATCACTCACTTTATACTTTGCCTGATTTCGTAATGTTTCTATTGATATCTGCTTTTCTACATATTTTCCCCAGTTCAACATAGTGACTGACTCTTCATATGTGCTGACATTTACATTCACTCAACAACCGAAAGTCTATTGCTAAGGAACTTTTGGTAAAAATCCTACACTCACTCTTCTTCCTAAACCTACCGACTATCTTCCTAATCCTACTGAATATCCCTTTTTGACTGGATGTTCTCTTCTAAATTCAATCATCCAATGTACAAGGTCCTATGCCATTGTATATGGAATTATCTGAGGCATCTTTGCAGAACATCATTCAAAGCTAAGTATCCCAATCAAGGGCAAAACCCTTCTGGGCTTCAAATCATACCTAGATTTCTGTTTTCCTACTTATATTTCACCTCTATATTCTTGTAAATATTGCAGGTTCCCAATACCATTATTCATCACACAGAATCACTCGTAATCCAAATCAAACCTGTTTTTAACCCCAAGTATACACTGTTCCCTCAATCATTTTACAGAAGAGCAGAGACAGAGTGGTTCTTACAATACAGGAAAGTTGGGGACCTTCAACCTGATGAGAACCTCAAATGTCCATGCACAAATGGTACCTGGAGAAGTTGTAGGCAGGTATGAAGCACCTGAGAGAGCAAAAGTCATCTTCCATGGCAAACCACCTGGTCAGGATAAAGGGATGTGTCTGAATCTGCCTCTCTCTCTTCTTATTGTACAGAAGATGGACCAAACCAGGGCTGAGTGGAGAGCTGTTCCCGGGTGCCAATGGTGATATACATTCTACCTTATGAAAGTGTCACAGGAAGTTCTGGCAACCTCCATCTTATGTTACCCTTGGAAGCAACTGTTAGGACAAAGTGGTTGAAAAGGCAGTGACCTCATTCTGTTCCAAAGAATGTGAAATATCTCATTTCCTTGGTGATGGAACTCTCTGAACTTGGTATCCAGGAAGCCAGACACCCAGAGGCAGTCCCAGTCCCAGTCCCAGTGGGCTCACTTGTTTGGATTTACCAAGGACAGAGTCAGTTTTCTTGGTACCTAATGATGTGAGGATGGCCAAATGCCAGGAGAGCTCTGAAGATGGACCTTTCCTGAGAAAACAGGTAGTGGCTAACCACTTTTTCCTGACGTCTTCACAGAGTTGGTCAAGGAATCAAGATCTGAGAGAAGACAGGCCATTTCGGGGGAACATAGTATGGCCCACCAGTCAGAGGACACTCCGGGTAGTCACAGACGTACTTGGGGGAAGGAGGTGCCTTTGTGGGAGTGGGTGTGGGTTTGTTGTTTTGTCTCATGTTCTGAGAATAGATAGAAAAGGCGGTTTGTTTGGTTTGGAGTGGACAGTTTCTAGTAAGTCATTTGACATGGCGAGTGTTTCTCTTTCTGTGTATCCCACTGTGTCCGTTGTTGTAGACATTAGAAAAGAGAATGCATTAATGGATGTGTCCTGTCTAGTATAAATCTTCCCATAATTCATCCTGCCCAATATATGAATGGACTGCAGCTTGTCTTATCAATGTGCAACACCTGCTATCTTTCTAAGTTGTTGTTTTCTTCCTGAATTCTGGCCACTCTCCAGAATAGGCTCATGGATTTGTGTCCAAAATATGTACCACCTCCAAGCTCTGTGACATGGCCATGTACTGGATAGCTGAAGAGAATGGCGAGCATCTCAAAAAACTCAGATATCAGTGTGACCAGGAAAGTCTCAGTGCAGAAACCCTGCTTTGGGCCTTTTGCTTACTTATTGTTGTGTTGCACTGAATGTCAGGAAGGTCTTTGCCTCAGGCCACCCCTTTGTGAAGCCTGAAGAAAACAGTTTTCAAATGGAAATGAATGGGCCTCACCTGTGGCTCTTTATCAGCCTCTTGGACCTGTGTGTGGCTGTGACTTAGATTCTCAGCACCTGATGGATATTAAGAATGATCCCATGTGAGCTTAAAAAACCAAAATGGCAAAAAATATCATTCATTGTGGATGAAGTCTCTTGCCTTCCTCTGTTAGGTTCCTGCACTCCATCAAATGACAATAGGGATTCTTTGGGTCAAATGAGTTCTTCAAAGCCCTGCAGAGGTGCTTGTGTTTTCGCATGACTCTAAATCACCTAAAGAATCGATACCTAAAATCAGTAGGCCTCAAATTGGAGAAACAAAGAAGTATTAACGGCAGGCTTATTTGTTCGCTCCTGTTTCAGAGAAACGGTGTCCAGGCTACCCTGTCTTTAGGCAAATGAGGGGCAAACGAGCTGATTTTGGACACTGTCTTGGGCTGCGCCCCTCATGGAAACCTCCAGCCAGAGGTTAAGATGATTGACTATATGGAATAAGATGAAGGCCATGTGGGAGTGTTTTGGTTTTAATTTTGGTCATTTGTGTTGCATTGGAAAAAATGACTGGGTCCACGTGAGCTTGAACTCTGGTGTGATTCCCCTTAGAGACTGGGTTTTGGATCTGAACTCAGAGAAGCATTGCCATGAATTTTGTTGGGATTTTAAGAGGCCACGCATGAAAGTCGCTCTTGGAAACTGAGCCCTAGGCACCGGGTGGATTTCCACAGAGGCCTGGGAATCTCAGCAAGGATATCACATGATTTTATTCTTAAAGAAATGGCAGCCATAGTTGAGAGTCAAAACACACATGGACCTCACATTGTAGACCTCAATGGGCCTGGCCTAATGTGACCTTTTGTCCACTCTTTGGGAAGCCGTGCCTGTGAGAGTTCTCCAGAGATTTCATTGAAATGAGTTTCCTCACCATTTAATGTTTGCTGAATGAACTGAAACCCACAGTGCCTCCAAATTCATGGTTGAAAAATGGCTAGATAAATACCATGAAATTTTTGAAATTCCTATGACCAGGTGGCACAGGAGAAACATTGGATGTCCTGTTGCTGATCATGAGTATACCAGACAGTGCCTTGATTTACTGAGTTTCATGAAAATGGTGTAGAACAGAGATGCCAGAAATTTGGAGCCTGCTGAGTAGTGGGTCTAGAGCAGTGGTGGGGAGGTGTTTGATAAAACATCCGTGGTAGGGCCATGTGGATCTACCATTGGATTCCAAATGGCTTGTAACTGACATGGTGCAGCCAACAGACCCTTATATGTAAAGGCATCTTGTTATATGGAGACTTTTCAGAGGAAAATTAAGAATCAGGTTGATATGGACAAGGGGGCAATGGGGCAAGCTGTGAGAGATAGGAGCCTAGTTGGTGCATTCTCTTGCAGACCCTGACCCACCACACGTGACAGAACTCCCTCCAGCACTGTGTCCCAGTTTAGCTCCTAGTATTTCGTGAAACAAATACCAAACTCACAGTGCAGCAGCCAAAACACCAAAAAAAGTGGAAGAGGACCAAATGGCTTCACAGTCCACACGGGGAGACACTTAGTCCCCAGTGGCCTCAGTTTACCTACAAAGAGAGGATTCAGCACTGCTTCATCTTGTTCATTGGAAAATAAGAAACCATGTCCTCCAGGTCACATAGATGCATACCCAGCTTTGATGGTTTCACTACAGAGGAATCCAAATCTCCTGAAAACAACATATATTTCAAGTGTGGAAGCTCAGAGGCAGTTTCTCAAAAAGTTTTTAGGCCAGCAGAGCTCCATGTTTGTGGAGTGTTTACCCTGTCCCTTAGTTTTGGAAACTCCTCTACCACCTCCAATGTTGTGAACTCCTGAGCATTTTCCATTCCCGATATGTATTCACTGATTTTGTAACTCTTCTCCTCTAATTGTGTCTTACTTGGGGTAAAGGTAATGTCAAGGCATTGTTCTGGATGAGAGCGGGAGGATATTTGTTCAGCATATATTTACATACACATTGGATTCATTTTCCAATTTTCCATTCGAAATACTGAATCCCTGACACTAACCCATACCTAGTAGTCTCAGACTATTCATCTTAATATAATGGAGAAAATTAACCCAACACAATGGAAATACAAGCACTTCAGAGGAGACATGTTGTATAGTTGGACTTGACATTTGCATTATATAAGATAGGAGTTATAAATCTAGTCAAATTTTAACTGAAATATTCTCCATGTGTTTTTAAACTTAACAAATATGTGAATTCTTGTTTCCCTTTTCTGTAGCCTATTCACACATGTATATTTATATGCATATATAGAATCCTACCAGGTATCACACGTACATTTTTGTGAGGTGGCTCTCTTTTCAGATACAAATTGTGAGAAGAGTTCACTCCTCCTAAATGCTGTTGGAAATGAAAATTCAACCTATAGGAGAGCGTCCTAGTAGAACAACATTATACATTAACTCATGTTCAGTTAAATAAATATTTTTGCATTTGTGGATGATACATATTTACTGATGAATTTCGATTGGCATTTATATTGGTACTTTTTAATGTCTGTGAGTGTTGTGTGTGTGTGTATATACAGATATAGATATAGATATACTCTCCAAATTTTTCAAAATATGAAATATATGTGTCTAATATACACTCTCTAAATTCATTCATGTTCATGTATGTGGATTTATAATCCACTTTTCACAAGATTATAATCAGAAATATTCATCCACCTGAAATACATATTTGTTTCCTAGTACTGAAAACTAACTTCAGTGAATGGTGCATACAAATCCTAATTATTCTACAGTAACTGACCCAGTCTAACATCAATGCAAGTAGACTCCTATGGGACATGATATGTAATTTGTCATTCATTTGTATTCGACACTGGTACATTTTTGTTTCTTCAGTTTTTGCACATCACAGGATATACATTTCATCCACAAGTTCACAAATTAATAAGCATTTGTTTCAACTTTCACCACTTCTTGCTTCCGAACACATGTATTGTCAGGGTTTCTTGACTGGTCCTTTCATGAGACTTCTATCCAAACACATTATTTTGAATTTCCATAATCATTTTGAAGCAAAACTCACACACTCTTCATGATAAACCAAAACACTAATATTTCCATTACATATATACCTGGTTGGAATGAATGATTGTATATCAATATACGATTTCCTTTAATTTTTCAGATATCAGTTCAATTCATTATTTAAAGTTCAAAAAAGTTATATTATTTATTCACTGTATGGTCTATTCATGCTTTTTCTCTATGTTCCTAGAAACAGGGTACACCTCTTTGTACCCCCGATTCTCATTTTACAACTTCAATATATTGCTCCCAGAAATGGTGAAAGAAATACTCATGTCACCTCATTATCACCGTAATATTCTGGACAAAAAATGGAAAGGTCACACTTATGATTGTACCAAAGCCTAAATGGAAAGTGAACATGGATTTCTAAAAACATCCATGTCCAGGTTGCCTAATGCTGTCAATTGTCAATCCTATTGGTGACTACATATTTGTTTTTTTCCTAATTTATATATTCAAACTCAACCCTGTTGAAAATGTCTAATTCTATCACTCACTTTATACTTTGAATGATTTCGTAATGTTTCTATTGATATCTGCTTTTCTACATATTTTCCCCAGTTCAACATAGTGACTGACTCTTCATATGTGCTGACATTTACATTCACTCAACAACCGAAAGTCTATTGCTAAAGAACTTTTGGTCCAAATCCTATACTCACTCTTCTTCCTAAACCTACCGACTATCTTCCTAATCCTACTGAATATCCCTTTTTGACTGGATGTTCTCTTCTAAATTCAATCATCCAATGTACAATGTCCTATGCCATTGTATATCGAATTATCTGAGGCATCTTTGCAGAACATCATTCAAAGCTAAGTATCCCAATCAAGGGCAAAACCCTTCTGGGCTTCAAATCATACCTAGATTTCTGTTTTCCTACTTATATTTCACCTCTATATTCTTGTAAATATTGCAGGTTCCCAATACCATTATTCATCACACAGAATCACTCGTAATCCAAATCAAACCTGTTTTTAACCCCAAGTATACACTGTTCCCTCAATCATTTTACAGAAGAGGAGAGACAGAGTGGTTCTTACAATACAGGAAAGTTGGGGACCTTCCACCTGATGAGAACCTCAAATGTCCATGCACAAATGGTACCTGGAGAAGTTGTAGGCAGGTATGAAGCACCTGAGAGAGCAAAAGTCATCTTCCATGGCAAACAACCTGGTCAGGATGAAGGGATGTGTCTGAATCTGCCTCTCTCTCTTCTTATTGTACAGAAGATGGACCAAACCAGGGCTGAGTGGAGAGCTGTTCCCAGGTGCCAATGGTGATATACATTCTACCTTATGAAAGTGTCACAGGAAGTAGGGGCAACCTCCATCTTATGTTACCCTTGGAAGCAACTGTTAGGACACAGTTGTTGCCAAGGCAGTGACCTCATTCAGTTCCAAAGAATGTGACATACCTCATTTCCTTGGTGATGGAACTCTCTGAACTTGGTATCCAAGAAGCCAGGCACCCAGAGGCAGTCCCAGACCCAGTCCCAGTGGGCTCACTTGTTTGGATTTACCAAGGACAGAGTCAGTTTTCTTGGTACCTAATGATGTGAGGATGGCCAAATGCCAGGAGAGCTCTGAAGAAGGACGTTTCCTGAGAAAACTGGTAGTGGCTAACCACTTTTTCCTGACATCTTCACAGAGTTGGTCAAGGAAACAAGATCTGAGAGAAGACAGGCCATTTCGGGGGAACATAGTATGGCCCACCAGTCAGAGGACACTCCGGATAGTCACAGACCTACTTGGGGGAAGGAGGTGCCTTTGTGGGAGTGGGTGTGGGTTTGTTGTTTTGTCTCATGTTCTGAGAATAGATTGGAAAGGCGGTTTGTTTGGTTTGGAGTGGACACATTCTAGTAAGTCATTTGACATGGCGAGTGTTTCTCTTTCTGTGTATCCCACTGTGTCCGTTGTTGTAGACATTAGAAAAGAGAATGCATTAATGGATGTGTCCTGTCTAGTACAAATCTTCCCATATTTCATCCTGCCCAATATATGAATGGACTGCAGCTTGTCTTATCAATGTGCAACACCTGCTATCTTTCTAAGTTGTTGTTTTCTTCCTGAATTCTGGCCACTCTCAAGAATAGGCTCATGGATTTCTGTCCAAAATATTTAACACCTCCAAGCTCTGTGACATGGCCATGTACTGGATAGCTGAAGAGAATGGCGAGCATCTCAGAAAACTCAGATATCAGTGTGACCAGGAAACTCTCAGTGCAGAAACCCTGCTTTGGGCCTTTTGCTTACTTATTGTTGTGTTGCACTGAATGTCAGGAAGGTCTTTGCCTCAGGCCACATTTTGTGAAGCCTGAAGAAAACAGTTTACAAATGGAAATGAATGCACCTCACCTGTGGCTCTTTATCAGCCTCTTGGACCTGTGTGTGGCTGTGACTTAGATTCTCAGCACCTGATGGATCTTAAGAATGATCCCATGTGAGCTTCCAAAACCAAAATGGCAAAAAATATCATTCATTGTGGATGAAGTCTCTTGCCTTCCTCTGTTAGGTTCCTGCACTCCATCAAATGACAATAGGGATTCTTTGGGTGAAATGAGTTCTTCAAAGCCCTGCAGAGGTGCTTGTGTTTTGCATGACTCTAAATCACCTAAAGAATCGATACCTAAAATCAGTAGGCCTCAAATTGGAGAAACAAAGAAGTATTAACGGCAGGCTTATTTGTTCACTCCTGGTTCACAGAAACGGTGTCCAGGCTACCCTGACTTTAGGCAAATGAGGGGCAAACGAGCTGATTTTGGACAGTGTCTTGGGCTGCGCCCCTCATGGAAACCTCCAGCCAGAGGTTAAGATGATTGACTATATGGAATAAGATGAAGGCCATGTGGGAGTGTTTTGGTTTTAATTTTGGTCATTTGTGTTGCATTGGAAAAAATGACTGGGTCCACGTGGGCTTGAACTCTGGTGTGATTCCCCTTAGAGACTGGGTTTTGGAACTGAACTCAGAGAAGCATTGCCATGAATTTTGTTGGGATTTTAAGAGGCCACGCATGAAAGTCACTCTTCGAAACTGAGACCTAGGCCCCGGGTGGATTTCCACAGAGGCCTGGGAATCTCAGCAAGGATATCACATGATTTTATTCTTAAAGAAATGGCAGCCATAGTTGAGAGTCAAAACACACATGGACCTCACATTGTAGACCTCAAAGGGCCTGGCCTAATGTGACCTTTTGTCCACTCTTTGGGAAGCCGTGCCTGTGAGAGTGCTCCAGAGATTTCATTGAAATGAGCTTCCTCACCATTTAATGTTTGCTGAATGAACTGAAACCCACAGTGCCTCCAACTTCATGCTTGAAAAATGGCTAGATAAATACCATGAGATTTTTGAAATTCCTATGACCAGGTGGCACTGGAGAAATATTGGATGTCCTGTTGCTCATCATGAGTATACCAGACAGTGCCTTGATTTACTGAGTTTCATGAAAATGGTGTAGAACAGAGATGCCAGTAAGTTGGAGCCTGCTGAGTAGTGGGTCTAGAGCAGTGGTGGGGAGGTGTTTGATAAAACATCCGTGGTAGGGCCATGTGGATCTACCATTGAATTCCAAATGGCTTGTAACTTACAAGGTGCAGCTAGCAGACCCTTATATGTAAAGGCATCTTTTTATATGGAGAGTTTTCAGAGGAAAATTAAGAATCAGGTTGATATGGACAAGGGGGCAATGGGGCAAGCTGTGAGAGATAGGAGCCTAGTTGGTGCATTCTCTTGCAGACCCTGACCCACCACACGTGACAGAACCTCCTTCAGCACTGTGTCCCAGTTTAGCTCCTAGTATTTCATGAAACAAATACCAAACTCACAGTGCAGCAGCAAAAACACCACAAATTGGAGGAGGACCAAATGGCATCACAGTCCACACGGGGAGACACTTAGTCTCCAGTGGCCTCAGTTTACCTACAAAGAGAGGATTCAGCACTGCTTCATCTTGTTCATTGGAAAATAAGAAACCATGTCCTCCAGGTCACATAGATGCAGACCCAGCTTTGATGGTCTCACTACAGAGGAATCCAAATCTCCTGAAAACAACATATATTTCAAGTGTGGAAGCTCAGAGGCAGTTTCTCAAAAAGTTTTTAGGCCAGCAGAGCTCCATGTTTGTGGAGTGTTTACCCTGTCCCTTAGTTTTGGAAACTCCTCTACCACCTCCAAGGTTGTGAACTCCTGAGCATTTTCCATTCCAGATATGTATTCACTGATTTTGTAACTCTTCTCCTCTAATTGTGTCTTACTTGGGGTGAAGGTAATGTCAAGGCATTGTTCTGGATGAGAGCGGGAGGATATTTGTGCAGCATATATTTACATACACATTGGATTCATTTTCCAATTTTCCATTCAAAATACTGTATCCCTGACACTAACCCATACCTAGTAGTCTCAGACTATTCATCCTAATATAATGGAGAAAATTAACCCAACACAATGGAAATACAAGCACTTCAGAGGAGACATGTTGTATAGTTGGACTTGACATATGCATTATATAAGGTAGGAGTTATAAATCTAGTCAAATTTTAATTGAAATATTCTCCATGTGTTTTTAAACTTAACAAATATGTGAATTCTTGTTTCCCTTTTCTGTAGCCTATTCACACATGTATATTTATATGCATATATAGAATCCTACCAGGTATCACACGTACATTTTTGTGAGGTGGCTGTCTTGGCAGATACAAATTGTGAGAAGTGTTCACTCCTCCTTAATGCTGTTGGAAATGAAAATTCAACCTATAGGAGAGCGTCCTAGTAGAACAACATTATACATTAACTCATGTTCAGTAAAATAAATATTTTTGCATTTGTGGATGATACATATTTACTGATGAATTTCGATTGGCATTTATATTGGTACTTTTTAATGTCTGTGAGTGTTGTGTGTGTGTGTGTGTGTGTGTGTGTGTGTATAGATGTAGATATAGATATAGATATACTCTCCAAATTTTTCAAAATATGAAATATATGTGTCTAATATACACTCTCTAAATTCATTCATGTTCATGTATGTGGATTTATAATCCACTTTTCACAAGATTATAATCAGAAATATTCATCCACCTGAAATACATATTTGTTTCCTAGTACTGAAAACTAACTTCAGTGAATGGTGCATACAAATCCTAATTATTCTACAGTAACTGACGCAATCTAACATCAATGCAAGTAGAATCCTATGGGACATGATATGTAATTTGTCATTCATTTGTATTCGACACTGGTACATTATTATTTCTTCAGTTTTTGCACATCATAAGATATACCTTTGCCAAGGCAGTGACCTCATTCAGTTCCAAAGAATGTGACATACCTCATTTCCTTGGTGATGGAACTCTCTGAACTTTGTATCCAAGGAGCCAGGCACCCAGAGGCAGTTTCAGTCCCAGTCCCAGTGGGCTCACTTGTTTGGATTTAGCAAGGATAAAGTCAGTCATTCTTGGTTCCTACTGAAGTGAGGATTACCAAATGCCTGGAGAGCTCTGAAGAGGGAACTTTCGTGAGAAAGCAGGTAGTAGCTCTCCATTTTTTCCTTACAACTTTACAGAGTTCGCCAAGGAAAACAGATCTGAGAGAGGACAGGCCATTTCAGAAGAACAGAGTATGGCCACCAGTCAGAGGACACTCTGGTTAGTCACACAGCTACTTGGGGAAGGAGGTGCCTTTTTGGGAGTGGGTGTGGGTTTGTGGTTTGTCTCATGTTCTGAAAATAGGTAGGAATGGCGGTTTGTTTGTTTTGGAGTGAACTGTTTCTGGTAAGTCGTTTGACGAGGTGAGTGTTTCCATGTCTGTGTATCCCACTGTGCCTGTGGTAGTAGACATGAGAAAAGAGAATGCAGCAATGGATGTGTCATGTCTAGTATAAAGCTTCCCAGCATTCATCCTGCCCAATTTATGAATGGAGTGTGGCTTGCCTTATGCACGGGCAACACCTAATACCTTCCTAAGTCCCTGTTTTCTTCCTGAATTCTGGCCACTCTCTAGAATAGGCTCATGGTTATGTGTCCAAGATACGTACCAAATCCAAGGTCTTTGACATGGCCATGTACTGGATACCTGAATGGAATGGCTCGCATCTCAGAAAACTGAGATATCAGTGTGACCAGGAAAGTCTCAGTGGAGATACCCTGCTTTGGGCCTTTTGCTTACCTATTGTTCTGTTGCCCTGAATATCAGAAAGGTCTATGTCTCATGCAACCCCTTTGTTAAGCCTGAAGAAAACAGTTTTCAAATGGAAATGAATGTGCATCACCTCTGGCTCTTTGCTTAATTTCATTGGAAAATGATGTGTCTGATTCAGGCCCTTTGCCCTGTTTTAGGCTGTGACTTAGATTCTCAGCACCTGATGGATGTAAAGAAAGATCCCATATGTGCATCTAAACCAAAATGGAAAAACGTTCAATCAATGTGCATGAAGTATATTGCCTTCCTTTGTTAGGTTTCTGAAATCCATCATGTCAGAATAGGGATCCTTTGGGTGAAATGAGTTCTTCAAATCTTTGCAGAGGTGCTTGACTTTTCTCATGACTCCAATTCACAAAAAGAATCTAGACCCCACAGTCAGAGAGGCTCAAATTGGAGAAGCGAAGCAGTATTAAGGGCAGGCCTATTTGATCACTCCTGGTTCACAGGAAGGGTGTCCAAGCCACCCTGTCATTCGGCAAATGAGGGGCAAGGGAGCTTATTTTGGACACTGTCTTGGGATGTGCCTCTCATGAAAACCTCCATCCAGATGTTATGATGAGTATCTTTATGGTAGAAGATGAGGGCCATGTAGGAGTGTTTTGGTTATAATTGTGGTCATTTGTGTGGCAGTTGGAAGAGATGACTGGGTCCACCTGGGCATGAATTCTGCTGTGATTCCCCTTAGAGACTGAGTTCTGGAACTGACCTCAGAGAAGTATTGACATCAATTGTGTGGGGATTTTAGGAGGCCAGGAATGAGAGTTGCCATTGGGAACCTGGGATCAAGGCCCAGAGTGGCTTTCCACAGAACACTGGGAATCACAGCCAGGATATTACATGATTTTATTCTGAAAGACTTGGCAGGCATAATTGAGATTCAAAACACACTTGGACCTCGCTTTGTAGACCTCAATGGGCCTGGCTTCATGTGACTTTTTGGCCACTCTTTGGGTAGACTTTCCTGTGAGAGTGCTCCAGAGATTTCCCTGAAATTAGCTTCCTCACCATTTAATGGTTCCTGAATGAATTGAAACCAACATTGCCTCCAAATGCATCTGTGAAAAAATGCTAGATAATTACCATGAAATTTTAGAAATTCCGATGACCAGCTGGCACTGGAGGACCTTTGATGTCCTGTTGATGATCATGAGTATAACAGACAGGGCCTTGATTGACTGGGTTTCATGAAAATGGTGTAGAACAGAGATGCCAGTAAGTTGGGGCCTGGTAAGTAGTGGGCCTATAGCTGTGTTATGCAAATGTGTGATAAAACATCTGTGGTGGGGCCATGTGGATCTTCCATTGGCTTCCAAATGGCTGTGACTGACATGGTGCAACCATCACACCCATATATGTAAAGGCATATTTTTATATGGAGAGGTTTCAGAGCAATGTTCAGTATCATGTTGTAATTGTCAAGGGGGCAAGCTACTTGAGATAGAACCCTGGTTGGTGCATTCTCCTGGAGACCCTGCCAACCACACCTGACAGAACTCCCTTCAGCACTGTGTCCCATTTGAACTCGTTGTATTTCATGAAGCAAATACCAAACTCCCAGTGCAGCAGCAAGAAACACCACGAAAATTGGAGGATGACCATTGGTTTCACAGTCCACACGGGAAGACCCTTAGCCCTCAGTGGCCAAAGTTTACCTACAAAAAGAGAATTCATCACTGCTGCCTCATTTTTATTTGAAAATAAGTAACCATTTCCTCCAGGTCACATAGATGCAGATCCAGCTTTGATGGTTTCACTACAAATAAAGCTAAAGCTCCTGACAACAACATATATTTCAAGTGCCCAACCTCAGAGGCAGATTCTCAAAAAGTCTTTTGGCCAGCAGAGCTCCATGTTTGTGGAGTGTTTACCCTGTCTCTTACTTTTGGAAACTCCTCTACCACCTCCAAAGATGTGAAATCTGGAGCATTTTCCATTCTAGATATGTATTCACAGATTTTCTAACTCTTCTCCTCTAATTGTGTCTTACTTGGGGCGAAGGTAATGTCAAGGCATTGTTCTGGAGGAGAGTGGGAAGATTTTTCCGTAGCATATATTTGCATACACATTGGATTCAGTGTCCTATTTTCAATTCAAAATACTGAATACCTGACTCTAACCCATACCCTACCAGACTCTGACTACTAATCCTAATATGATGGAGAAAAATAACCCATAAAGAATAGAAATACAAGCAGTTCAGAGTAGGCATGGTGTATAGATGGACTTGCCTTTTGCATGATACAGAGTTGGAGTTATAAATCTAGTCAATTGTTTGTTGAAATAGTTGTCCTAGTATTTTTAAGGTTAACAAATATGTGAATTCCTGTCTACCTTTCTCTGTATTCTTATATGCACATATAGATTCCTATCTGGTACCACACGTACATTCTTGTGAGGTGGCTGACTTGGCAGATACAAATTGTTAGAAGAGATCACTCCTACTAAACCCTGTTGGAACTGAATATTCAACCTATGGGTGAGCTTGCTAGTTGAACAGCATTATACATAAATCCATGTTCAGTAAAATGAATATTTTTAGATCTGTGGATGGTATATATTTTATAATGAATTTTGATTGACATATATATTGCTACTTTTTTGTCTGTGTGAGTGTTTTATGTATATGTATATATATGTGTATATATATATATATATATATATATATATATATATATATATATATACACTCTCCAGATTTTTCAAAATATGAAATATATGTGTCTTATATTCACTCCCTAAATTCATTCATGTTCATGTATGTGGATTTATAATCAACTATTCACAAGATTATTCTCAGAAATATTCATCCACCTGAAATTTTCCCAGTGCTCTCAAATGTCAATCCTATTTGTGACTACATATTTGTTTCTTCCTAAGATTATATATTTAAACTCAACCCTGTTCAAAATGTCTAATCCTATCACTCACTTTATACTCTGCCTGATTTTGTAATGTCTATATTGATATATGCTTTCCTACATATTTTCCCCAGTTCATCATTGTGACTGACTCTTCACCTGTGCTGACATTTACATTCACTCTCTAATCGAAATCCTATTGCTAAGAAACTTTTGTTCCAAATCTTATACTCACCCTTCTTCCTAAACTTATTGACTATCTTCGTAATGCTACAGACTATCCCTTTTTGACTGGATGTTCTCTTCTACATTTAATCATCCAAGTAAATGTGGTGCGAGCTTCAGAGGAGGAGACTACCAACAGACTATCTCATGCAACATCAAACGGTTTATTGGGTGTCCAGCAGGCTGGGGTTCAGAGCTCACCTGAATAGAGCAGATAGCCCTGAGAATAGCTGAAGTAGAGCTTATATACTTTCCCTGGAGAGGGAAGGGAGGGAATTGTATTGATGGGTCAGGGCGAGTGGGCGGTTTGCATGCAACTGGGAGAGGGAGTACATTCTGCAATTTGGCAGCTGGGGATAGAACATTCTGGGAACAAGATTTGCAAACATTTCTCAAGATTTCAACAGTGTTCTGTTAAGCATACAGAAAAACAAGATGTGACAAGTACCTATTTTATTAATATTTCATTCCCCACTTCGTCTTCTGGCTAATTTTAATCATAAAAATGATCATTGGAGGATGTCACATTCAATGTCAGCTAGTGGGGTATTACCATAAGTTTAACTCGTCCAATTTGAGCCTGGAGAAAAGACATTACACGGTTGAGCAAACAGGGTTTTATAGTTAGCAATAATATGAGGATTATTATTGGACTGGCCAGGGTTGATAAAAACGTAGTTAACCAGGGGGACTGTGTGAACCAAGACTCAAGCCACCCTTTTTGGGCCTCTCTCACTTGTTGATGCTCTTCAAGGTGTCTTTTAAATTTAATCATAGATTTTATTACAACTCCAGTATAGTCAGCATAAAAACAACATTCTTCCCTCAATGCAGCACAAAGGCCCCCTTCTCTAATGAAGAGGAGGTCCAACCCTCAACTGTTCTGTAAAACAACTTCAGAGAGAGAGGTTAAAGTTTCATGCAAAGCCCTGAAGGAGGTTTCTAATATCTTACTTTTGCTCTATTGCTGCTTCTAATTGGGTCATCTTTTGTGTCCCATGGACAATGCCACTGGTTCCTCTGCCACCCGTGCAGCAACTCCTATTCCTAATAGGATGGCTAAAGTGAGGGATATATGTTCCCAGTGGAACCGGTTGTATGCCCCCCCTATTTGATCCTCAAATGAACCTGCGTCATGATAGAGCACTCTGGGAAACATCTGCACCATTACACAAATTATCACATATCTTGATCATTTCATGAAAACATAAACGATGTTTAAGTATATAGAATTATGCTGTTGTAGGCACTGACAAAGCAAGGCACCTAAGATAGCACTCAAGAGAGGGAAACAGTCCTATTTGGTTGCAACCGGATTCAGAGGGCATTGCTTCTATTGTAATCAATTAATCCCCTGAAACTCAAGTTTAGGTAGTTTCAGAAATTTGTACCCAACATATAAGGCATGGGGCTCAGAAGTTCACAGTCTTCAGAAGTTTAAAAAAGCAGTATTTGTTTCTGTTTTTCCTTCTGTTCTGGGCAAGTTAACTTTTCAAGGACACCTGGGAGGAGGAGAGCTTTTTCTTCCCTTTCTTATTTTCCCCCTGCCAGCTGTTACCATGGAGCCCGGTTGGTAATTTCTTTATCTTAGAAATGTAGCCATCTCTGTGAAGCCCCAGCTGAAGGCCAGAGGACTTGTTCACATATTTTGTGAAAAACTAGTTAGAGGTTGTCTAGCTTAGAAGTACTGAGATTTTTAGCCAGTGGCCAAGTAGAACAGGGCAATACAAAAGAGAATGTTTATCTACATTAAAGTCTTTATTGGGACTCTTTGGCTGAAAGTTCAAAACTCAGCCATGGTGAAGACTTCTGAAGAAGGTCATTTAAGACTTTTCTGTGGGCCTGGTACAGAGGGGGAAAGACGGGGAAGTTGGGGCTGAGAGCACCTCCGAGGATCTGAGAATGAGGGAAAAGAGAGATGTAAAAGAATAATGCGAAAGGGTATTTGGAATTTCCTAGAGCAAACTTGAGCAGTAGATCAGGTAGAGCAGAGTGAAAGACGGGAGTGAGGATCCCAAAATCCTGTGAGGGACTTTAAATTTTAGTAACCTGTTTTCAGTGATGACAAAGCAACTTTAAAGGCCAATTATATTACATCTTGGATAAGGGTCTCAGGGCTCTCCTCAGCTCGTTTGAGCATTGGGTTAGCTGGTAAGAGGACCTGGTGGGACCCGGTGAGGGCACTGACAGGAGATGAGAGGAATGAGTCGGTGGAGCGGTACCTATGTACCTGGTACCTCAGCAAGGGGGCTATGGTCAGAGAACTGGTGGAGCTTTGGGTTTCTGATCTAGTTATTGGAGGGGAGAAATCAAGTTGCTGAGATGGTAGTGACAGCAGAGGGTCTGGAGCAGAAGGCTGAGGATAATGATCTATTGGAGAAGCATAGTTCAGGATGTGAGTGAAGGAGGGAATAGGCTTCCACATAGGGGAATTTCCTTTCACTCTTTTGAGCACTTGCAGAAGTCAAAAAGGTCATGCAAAATTTGAGGATCTAGAGACCCCTCTGGGTGCCATAGTTTTTGGTTGTCTAATTGGTAATGTGGCCAATGCTGTGTACTGAATTTGATGAAGAATTGGGGTTCCATCAGGCAGCCCCTGTATGCACACATTCCCATGACATACAGAAAAAGTCGGCTTTTCCCCCACACAGCCATTACTCTTTGTGGCTTTGATAGTCTGCCAGGCAAACTTAGTAATCTAGACTAGCCAACCTGCATCTGGCTTGCGTGTCCCTACATCCATAATGTTTGTTTCCATTATCTATGGTACAGAAGGGATTTAATGGTATTTTAGTGGGATCCTCTTCATCAGTGATATCACAATAGGAAATACCTATAGCCAGCTAACAAATGTCTGGGTGGAGAGATGGCCACCAGGTCCCTAAGGGGGCTGTATGCGAGATAGACCATACTTCTTTTCCAGTAGGATTTGTGATCAGCCATCACTGCTTAATGGGCTGATGAGGGTTAGGACTACTTGTAGCCAAGGGGAGAGTATATAACCTTATTCACATTGCGAATACACAATTTGAAACTGTTACCAGTCTTTTTCAGTTTCCAGAAAGATTCTGTACAGGGAGCAGGCTTGAGATGAGAGGCATGGATCCTGGAAGTGATTCTGTTTACGTTTACCACTGTAGGTGTTATAATAGCACCTGGTATGGTCCTTTTCAGCGGGGTACCAGGGATGACACCTGATATCATCTTACATAGATGAAATCTCTTACTTGATATGGATGAGGAATCCCCTGGTTCCCAGTTGGGTAGGCAGTGGCCAGCTGTTTTCACAGGTATTACTGAGTTCTTTCAAGATCTTTAAGTCTGTCAAGCAAGGGGGTGTGGAAAGGATCTTTAGGTCTTACAGTTGGGCTTAGGTCCCCTACTGGAGGAGGGCCACCATAAAGAATTTCACACGTGGTAAGGTTACTCAAAGAAACAAAGGGATTTTTTCTTGCATGAAACATTGCATAAGGCAGGAGCATTGTCCAATCCTATGCTGGTCTCTAAGCTTAATTTCGTTAAGGTCTCTTTAATGGTTCTATTCATTCTTTCTACTTGTCTTGAACTCTGTGGTCTATAAGCACAATTTAACTTCCAATTAATCCCCAGGTTCCTGGCTAACCCCTGACTTACCTGGGCCATGAACATCGGTCCATTGTCAGATCCTATTACCGGCTTAGCTTCCTCCAATGGTAGAGAGGCTTAGTCAGCAGCAGCGGAATCACTTAGAGTGTGTTGTGTGTTAGGGGACGAGGGCAGGGGATAAGGAGGGGGAGAAGAGTCCAGTAGAGTCAAATCTGTGACTCAGGGAGAACAGAGGGTGGAGGAGGAGGAGGTTGAGAGGGTTTGAGAGATCATGGGGGAAGGAGTAGGAGCAGAGGTAGGGGCAAGGAAAGGCTTCACCCATGGAGGAGGAGATTTGCAGAGGTCCTGCCAAGTTAAGATATATGGCTGTTGATCTGGATGGCTATGTGGCGCTGGCTGAAAGACAATACCTCTGACTTTTTAAATTAGTGGGAAGTAGAAAGATCCTTCTAGGGGCCATACGACTCCAAAGATGGGCCATTCTGAGGCACAGAGATTCTGCCAGGTCCAGCGTTTTACTAAAAAAAGAAAGATTCTGAGCCCTTAAGCGGACTTTGGTCCAGTGATCAAGGGTCAGGGACAGAGGCATTGACGTGCTCTGTTCCATAATGAAAGTTCCACAAACAGTAAAAGCAAGGACACACGACACAGATAAGACAAGACCATAAAGACAGGCAATGAACGTCCAACACTTAGACCAGGAATGAGTAGCCGGCAAAACCCAATGGTATGGCAACAACGAATCTAAAAGAAAATATCACTGAGTCGAGAAGACTATTGTTCCTTGATTTCCCGAGTTCTCTGCGGGGTCCTCCAGAGAGGTGCCCTTTGTCTCTGTGACACGTCTCTCAGCCACCGTCGGAGAGAGCCCAGGCTCTTCATCGCCAGCAATTTTGCCAAGCCCTAACAAGAAACCTGAAACCGGAAAGAGGCGCCTTACTTGCTCCAAGAGGAGCCCGTTGGGGTCTCTCCTCCGCCACTGCTGGAACTCGGTGGAACCTCAATATGTAAAGGTCAGGCGAGTGTCAGAGGAAGATACTATCAAGAGACTGTCTCATGCAACAGCAAAGGGTTTATTTGTGGTCCAGCATGCTGGAGCTCAGAGCTAAATTAAATAGAGCAGAGACCTCTGAGAACAGTTTAAGCAGAGCTTATATACTTTCCTTGGAGAGGGAAGAGAGGGAAGTTTAGTGATGGGTAAGGGCGAGTGGGCGGTTTGCATGACACCGAGTGAGGGAGTACATTCTGCAGTTCGGCTGTTGGGAACAGTACATTCTAGAACAAGATTAGCAAACATTTCTCAAGATTTCAAAAGTGTTTTGTTAAGCATACAGAAAAACAGGAAGTGACAAGTACCTATTTTATTAATTTTATTAACCTTTCACTACCGACTATGCCTTTTTGACTTGATGTTCCTTCTACATTAATTCATGCAACGTACAAGGTGCTATGCCATTGTATATCGATTTATCTGAGACAACTCTGCAGAACGTAATTCAACACCACGTATCCCTATCAAGGGCCCAATGCCCTTCTGGGCTTCAAATCAGACTTAGATTTCTTTTTTCATACATATATTTCACCTATATATTCTTCTACACATAGCAAGTTCTCAATACGATCATTCATCCAGCAAAATGATTTCTAACCCAAATCGATCATGTTTTTAACCATAACCGGACACTGTTCCCTCAATCTAACTTTACAGAAGAGCAGGGAAGGAGTTGATATTACAATACAGAAATGTAGAAAAACTTCCACCTGCTGAGAACCTCAAAGGTCCATGCAGAAATGATCCCTGGAGAAGATGTAGGAAGCAATAAAGGACCTGAGAGACCAAAAGTCATCTTCCATGGCAAACAACCCGGTCAGGATAAAAGGTTGTGTCTGAATCAGATTTTTTTTAATGTAGAGATCATGGACCAAACCAGGCCTGTGTGGAGATCTATTCCTGGGTGCCTTTGGTTGATATACCATTCTAACTTGTGAAAATGTCACAGGAAGTAGGGGCAGCCTCAATCTCTTGGGACCCTTGGAAGCAACAGTTAGGACAAAGTGGCTGCCAAGACAGTGCCCTCATTCAGTTCAGGAAGGAAGTGACCTCACCTCACTTTCTTGGTGATGGAACTCTCTGAACGTGGGATCCAGGAAGCCAGGCACACAGAGCCAATCCAAGTCCCAGTCAAAGTGGTCTCACTTGTTTGGATTTACCAAGGACAGGGTCAGTATTTTTTGGTACCTACAGATGTGACGAAGGCCAAATGCCAGGAAAGCTCTGATGCAGGGTTTTTCATGAGAAAGCAGGTAGTTGCTCACCGTTGGCTCCTAAGAAGTTCACAGAGTTGGCCAAGGAGACAAGATCTGAGACAGGAAAGGCCATTTGGGGGGAACATATTATGGCCCACAAGTCAGAGGACACTCTGGATATTCACAGACCTACTTAGGGGAAGGAGGTGCCTTTGTGAGTGTGGTTGTGGGTTTGTGGTTTTGTCTCATTTTCTGAGAATAGGTAGGACAGTTGGTTTGTTTCATTTGAAGTGGACTGTTTCTAGTAAGTCTTTTCACAGGGCGAGTGTTTCTATGTCTGTGTATTCCACTGTTTCCGTGGTTGTAGACATTAGAAAAGAGAATTCATCAATGGATATGTCGTGTCTACTAGAAAGCTTCTCAGCATTCATATTGCCCCGTTTTTGAATGGACTGTAGCTTGCCTTATCGATGAGCAACACCTGCTACCTTCCTAAGTTTCTATTTTCGTCCTGAATTCCGGCCAATCTCAAGAATAGGCCCATGGTTTTGTGTCCAAGATATGTACCACCTCCAAGCTCTGTGACATGGCCATGTACTGGATAGCTGTAGGTGATGGCGAGCATCTCAGAAAACTCAGATATCAGTGTGACCAGGAAAGTCTCAGAGGAGAAATCCTGCTTTGGGCCTTTTGCTTACCTATTGTTCTGTTGCCCTGAATGTCAGGAAGGTCTTTGCCTCAGGCCACCCCTTTGTGAAGCCTGAAGAAAACAGTTTTCAAATGGAAATGAATGGGCATACCTGTGGCACTTTCCTTAATTGCTTTGGAAAGGGATGTGTCTGAATCAGGCCCTTGGCCCTGTGTGTGGCTGTGGCTTAGAGTCTCAGCACCTGATGGATCTAAAGAAAGTTACCATGTGTGCATCCAAAAGAAAATTCGCCAAAAGAACAATTATTGGGATGAAGTCTCTCGACTTCCTCTGTAAGGTTCCTGACCTCCATCAAGTGAGAATGGGATCCTTTGGGTCAAAAGAGTTCTACAAAACCTGCAGAGGCTAGCCCATTGTGCTTGGGTTTTCTCATGACTAAAATTCACATAAAGAATCTAAACCCCACAGACAGTAGTCCTCAAATTGGAGCAGTATTAATGGCAGGCCTATTTGATCACTTTTGGTTCACAGGATGGGTGTCCAGGCCACCTTGACTTTAGGCAAATGAGGGGCAAAGGAGCTTATTTGGGACACTGTCTTGGTCTGCGCCCCTCATGGAAACCTCCAGCCAGATTATGATGAGTGTCTATATGAAAGAAGATGAGGGCCATATGGGAGGGTTCTTGTTTTAATTGTGGTAATTTGTGTGGTAGTTGGAAGAGATGACTGGGTCCACCAGGGCTTGAACTCTGGTGTGATTCCCCTTAGAGACTGAGTTCTGGAACTCACCTCAGAGAAGTATTGCCATGAATAGTGTTGGGATTTTAGGAGACCACGCATGAGAATCGGTTTTGGAAACTGAGATCTAGGCCCAGGATGGCTTTCCACAGAGCTCAGGGATTCTGAGCCAGGATATCACATGATTTAATTCTTAAAGACTTGGTAGCCATAGTTGAGAGTCCAAACACACATGGACCTCACATTGTATACCTCAATGGGCCTGGATTCATGTGTCCTTTTGGCCACTCTTCGGGAAGGCTTGCCTGTGAGTGTTCTCCAGAGCTTTCATTGAAATGAGCTTCCTCACCATTTAATGGTTCCTGAATTAAATGAAACACACAGTGCCTCCAACTTCATCCTTGAAAAATGACTAGATTAATACCATGAAATTTTTGAAATCCCCATGACCAGGTGGCACTGGATAACCTTTAGATATCCTGCTGCTGATCATGAGTATAACAAACAGTGCCTTGATTGACTGAGTTTCGTGAAAATGGTGTAGAACAGAAATGCCAGTAAGTTGGAACCTGCTGGGTAGTGGGTGTAGAGCAGTGGACTGTAGGTGTGTAAATAAATATTTTTGGTAGGACCACCTGGATCTTCCATTGGCTTCCAAAACTTGCGACTAACATGGTGCAGGCAGCAGACCTTTATATGTAAAGGCATCTTGTTATATGTAGAGGTTTCAGGGCAATGTTCAGAATCAGGTTGCTATAGTCAAGGGGAAAGCTATGTGGGATAGAAGCCTGGTTCGTACATTCTCTTACCGACCCTGACCAACCACACATGACAGAACTCCCTCCAGCATTGTGTCCCAGTTGAACATATTGTATTTCATGAAGCAAATACCAAATTCCCAGTGCAGCAGTAAGAAACACCCTGAAAAGTGGAGGATGACCAAATGGCTTCACAGACCACACGGGAAGACACTTAGCTCCCAGTGGCAACAGTTTACCTACAAAGGGAGAATTCACACCTGCTGCCTCATGTTCATTACAAAATAAACAACCATGTCCTCCAGGTTACATAGATGCAGACCCAGATTTTTGGTGTCACTATAAACGAAGCTAAATCTCCTGACAATTACATATATTTCTTTTTCTTTTTTTAATTAATTTTCATTGTAGGTTGTTCAAAACATTACATACTTCTTGATATATCATATTTCACACTTTGATTCAAGTGGGATATGAGCTCCCATTTTTATTCCATATACAGATTGCAGAATCACATCAGTTGCAGAACCATTGATTTACATATTGCCATACATATATTTCTTGTGCCTAACCTCAGAGGAAGTTTCTCAATAAGTCTTTAGGTCAGCACAGCTCCATGTTTCTGGAGTGTTTACCCTCTCCCATACTTTTGTAAACTCTTTACCACCTCCAGTGTTGTGAACTCCTGAGCATTTTTTATTCCACATATGTATTCACAGGTTTTCTAACTCCTCTCCTCTAATTGTGTCTTACTTTTAGCGATGGTTATGTCAAGGCATTGTTCTGGATAAGAGAGGGATGATTTTTGTGTATCACATGTTTGCATACACATTAGATTCATTTTCCTATTTTCCATTTGAAATACTGAATCCCTGACACTAACCCATACCCTACTAGACTCTGACTACTAATCCTAATATCATGGAGAAAAAAAACCTAACTGAATAGAAGTACAGTCCTTTCATAGGAAGCATGGTGTATATTTGTATTTGTCTTCCTCTTTATCAAGAGTATGTGTTTTAAATTTAGTAAACTTTTCATTTTAATATTTCTCCATGATTTTTTAAAGTTATCACATATGTAAATTCCTGTCTCCCTTTCTCTGTATCCTATTCAGCACATGTAATTTTTTTATGCATATACAATATCCTACCTGGTATCACACGTACATTCTTGAAAGATCACTGGCTTTGGAATATAAAAATTGTGAGAAGAGATGACTTTCCCTAAATAATGATGGAACTGAAAATTCCACCTATGGGTGAGCTTCCTAGTGAAAAACACTATACATAAATCCATGTTCAGTAAAATGAATATTTTTGGATTTGTGAATGAATTATATTTCATGATGAATATCGATTGGCATATATATTGCTAAATATTAATGTGTGTGTGTGTGCGTGTGTGTGTGTGTGTGTGTGTGTGTGCGTGTGTGTGTGTGTGTGTGTATATTCTCCAGATTTTAAAAAAATATGAAAAATATGTGTCTTATTATACACTCCCTAAATTCATTCATATTCATTTATGTTCATTTAAATTCAAATTTTCACAAGATTATTCTCAGTAATATTCATACACCTGAAATATATTTTGGTTTCCTACTACTGAAAACTAAGTTCAGTGGATGGTGCTTAAAAATCCTAATATTTCTACAGTAACTGACCCAGTTTAACATTAATGCAAGTAGATTGCTATGGGACATGATGTGTAATTTGAAGTTCATTTTTACTCAACACTGGTACATTACTATTTCTTCAGTTTATGGACATCATAGGATGTATTTTTTCATCCACAACTTCACAAATTTTTTTGGCATTTGGTTCACTTTCAATTACTTACTACTTCAGAACACATGTATTCCTCCATGTTTCTTTACTGGTCTTTTCACTAGACTTCTTTCTAAACACATTATTTTCGATTCCATAATCATTTTTGAAGCAAAACTCACTCTTCACGATAAACCGTAACCCTAATAATACCATTGCATATATAACTCGTTGGAATGATGGTATATATATCAATATAAGATTTCCAATATATTTTCAGATGCAAACTCAAACCATTATTTAATGTTGGATCCAGTTACATACTTTATTCACAATATGGTCTATTCCTGCATCATCTCAATAATCATCAACACAAGGTACACCTATTTTTATCCCCAGTACTAATTTATAAGTTTCCAGAATATTACTCCCCTTTATAGTGCAAGAAATACTCATGTCACCTGATCTACATATACATTTTACCACAGTAGTATTCTGTACACAAAATGCAAAGGTCACACATATGATTGTACCAAAGCCTAAATGGGAAGTGACCATGGATTACTAAAAGCATCTATGTCCAGGGTGCCTACTGCTCTCAAATGTCAATCCTATTGGTTACTACATATTTGTTTCTTCCTAAGATTATATATTTAACCTCAAGCCTTTTGAAAATATCTAATCCTATCACTCACTTTATACGTTTCCTGATTTCCTAATGCCCCTATTGATATCTGCTTTCCTACATATTTTTCCCAGTTCATCATTGTGACTGTCTCTTCACATGTGCTGACATTTACATTCACCCTCTAACTGAAAACCAATTGCTAAAGAACTTTTGGTCCAACTCCGAGACTCACTCTTCTTCCTAAACCTACTTACTATCTTCCTAATCCTACAGACTATCCCTTTTGACTGGATGTTCTCTTCTACTTTCAATCATCCGAGGTATAGGGTCCTATGCCATTGTATATCGATTTATCTGAGACCTCGGTGCAGAACATGATTCAATCTAAGTATACCAATCAAGGGCCCAATGCCTTTCTGGGCTTCAAATCTTTCCTAGATCTCTGTTCTCATACATATATTTCACATTTATATTGTTATAAATATCAAAGTTTCCCAATACCATAATTCATCCAGCAGAATGACTCCTAACCCAAATCGAACATGCTATTAACACTAACCATACACTGTTCCCTCAATCTCACTTTACAGAAGAGCAGGGACAGAGTTGGTCTTAAAATCCAGGAAGGTAGGGTATCATCCCCCAGCTGAGAACCTCAAAAGTCCCTGCAGAAATAATCCCTGGAGAAGGTGTAGGCAGGTATGAAGGATTTGAGAGAGCAAAAGTCATCTTCCATGGCAAACAACCTGGTCAGGTTGAAGGGATGTGTCTGAATTAGCCTCTCTCTTCCTAATGTAGAGAAGATGGACCAAACCATGGCTGTGTGGAGAGCTGTTCCCCGGTGCCTATGGTTGATATACCATTCTAACTTATGAATGAGTCACAGCAAGTAGAGGCAGACTCCATCTTTTGAGAACCTCGAAAGCAACTGTTAAAACAAAGTGGTTTCCAAGGCAGTGACTTCATTCAGTTCTTGAAGGAAGTGACCTCACCTTACATTATTGGTGATGAAAGTCTGTGATCTTGGGATCCAGGAAAGCAGCCACACAGAGTCAAACCCACTCCATGTCCCAGTGGGCTCACTTGTTTGGATTTAACAAGACAGAGTCACTCTTTCTTGGTACCTACTGATGTGAGGACAGTCAAATGCCTGGAAACTATGAAGACTGGCCTTTCCAGAGAAAGCAGGTAGTTTCTCACGACGGGCTCTTGACAACTTCACAGAGTTGGCTAAGGAGACCAGATTGAAGACAGGACACGCCATTTTTGGGGAACATAGTATGGCCCACAAGTCAGAGGACACTCCAGATAGACACAGACCTACTTTGGGGAAAGAGGTACCATTTTGGATGTGAGTTTGAGTTTGTGGTTTTGTCTCATGTTCTGAGAATAGTTAGGAAAGCTGGTTTGTTTGTTTTGGAGTGAACTGTTTCTAGTAAGTCCTTTGACAACGTGAGTGTTTCTGTGTCTATATATCATACTGTGTCCGTGATTGTAGACAGTAGAAAAGAGAATGCATCAATGGATGTGCCCTGTCTACGAGAAAGCTTCAAAGCATTCATCCTGTGCAATTTATGAATGGACTGCAGCTTGCCATATGGATGGGCAATTCCTGCCATCTTTCTAAATTCCTGTTTTCTTCCTGAATTCTGGACACTCTCCAGAATACGCTCATGATTTTGTGTCCAAGATATGTACCACCTCCATCTCTGTGACATGGCCATGTACTGGATAGCTGATGGGAATGGTGAGTATCTCAGAAAACTCAGATATCAGTATGCCCAAGAAAGTCTCAGTGGAGAAACCCTGCTTTGGGCCTTTTGCTTACCTAATCTGTTGCCCTGAATGTCAGGAAGGTCTTTGCCTTAGGCCACACTTTGTGAAGCCTGAAGAAAATAGTTTTCAAATGGAATTGAATGGTCATTACCTGTGCCTCTTCGGTTAATTGCTTTGGAAATGGATGTGTCTGAATCAGCCTCTTGGCCCTATGTGAGGCTGTGGCTTAGATTCACAGTACATGATGGGTCTAAAGAAAAATCCCATGTGTGCATCCAAAACCAAAATGGACAAAAGAACTGTCATGGTGGATAGAGTCTCTCGCCTTCGTCTGTAAGGATCCTGACCTCCATTAAGTGAGAATAGGGATCATTTGGGTCAAGTGAATTCTTTAAAGCCCTGCAGAGGCTATCCCATAGGTTCGTGGGTTTTCTCATGACTCCAATTCACATCTATGTTTACTGAAGAGCAGGGACAGTGTTGGTCTTACAATACAGGAATGCAGTGGATCTTCCATCTGTTGAGAACCTCAAAGCTCCATGCAGAAATGATCTCTGGAGAAGATGTAGGCAGCTATGTAAGACCTGAGAGAGCAAAAATCATCTTCCATGGCAAACAACCTGGTCAGGATTAAGGGTTGCGTCAGAATGAGCCTATCTCTTCTTAATGTAGAGAAGATGTACCAAACCCGGCCTGTGTGGAGAGCTGTTCCCTTTTGCCTACGGGTGATATACCATTTTAACTTGTGAAAGTGTCACAGGAAGTAGGGGCAGCCCTCATCTCATGGGACCGTTGGGAGCAATTGTTATGACAAAGTGGTTGCCAAGGCAGTGATCTCATTCAGTTCCTGAAGGAAGTGATCTCATCTCACTTCCTTGGTGATGGAACTCTCTGAACTTGGTATACAGAAAGCCAGGCACCCAGAGCCAGTCCCAGTCCTAGTCCCAGTGGTCTCACTTTTTTGGATTTACAAAGGACAGAGTCAGTATTTCTTGATACCTACTGATGTGAGGATGGCCAAATGCCAGGAAAGCTCGGAAGAGGGGCTCTTCCTGAGAAAGCAGATAGTGGCTCACTCCTGGCTTCTAACAACTTCACATTGTTGGCCAAGAAGATCAGATCTGAGACAGGTCAGGCCATTTCGGAGCATCATAGTATGGCCCATCAGTCAGAGCACACTCCGGAGAGTCACAGACCTATTTGGGGGAAGGAGGTGCCATTGCGGGTGTGGGTTTGTGGTTTTGTCTCATGTTCTGAGAATAGGTAGAAAAGGCAGTTTGTTTGGTTTGGAGTGAACTGTTTCTAGTAAGTCGTTTGACAATGCAAGTGTTTCTATGTCTGTGTATCCCACTGTGTCCGTGCTTGTAGACATTAGAAAAGAGAATGCATCAATGGATGTGTCCTGTCTCATAGAAAGCTTCCCAGCATTCATCCAGCACAATTTATGAATTGACTGTGGCTTGCCTTATTGATGGGCGATACCTGCTACCTTCCTAAGTTGCTGTTTTCTTCCTGAATTATGGCCAATCTCCAGAATAGGCTCATGGTTTTGTGTCCAAGATATGTACTACCTCCAAGCTCTGTGACATGGCCATGTACTGGATAGCTGAATGGAATGGCGAGCATCTCAGAAAACTCAGATATCAGTGTGACCAGTAAAGTCTCAGTGGAGAATCCCTGCTTTGGGCCATTTGCTTACCTATTGTTCTGTTGCCCTGAGAGTCAGGAAGGTCTTTGTCTCAGGCCAACCCTTTGTGAATCCTGAAGGAAAGATTTTTCAAATGGAAATGAATATGCTTTACCTTTGGCTCTTTCCTTAATTGATTTGGAAAGAGATGTGTGTGAATCAGCCTCTTGGCCCAGTGTGATTCTTTGACTTAGATTCTCAGCACCTGATGGATCTAAAGAAAGATCCCATGGGTGCATAAAATCCAAAATGGCAAAAAGAGCAGTCATTGTTGATGAAGTATTTTGCCTTCCTCTGTAAGGTTCCTGAATTCCATCAAGTGAGAAAAGGGATCTTTTGGGTCAAATGAGTTCTTCAAATCTATTCAGAGGCTATCCAATAGGTGCTTGAGTTTTCTCATCTTTCCAATTCACATAAAGAATCTGTACCCGACACTCAGTAGGACTCAAATTGGAGAAGCAGAGCAGTATTAAGGGCAGGCCTATTTGATCACTCCTGGTACACAGGAAGGGTGTAAAGGCCACTGGGAATTTAGGCAAATGAGGGGCAACAGAGCTTATTTTGGACACTGTCTTGGGCTACGCTAATGCTATCAAATGTCAATCCTATTGTTGACTTCATATTTGTTTTATCCTAAGCTCACATATTCATCCTCAACCCTGTTGAAAATATCTAATCACATCACTCACTTTATTCTTTTCCTGATTTCCTAATGTCTCTATTGATATCTGCTTTCCTACATATTTTGCCCTGTGCATCATTGTGACTGACTCTTCACTTGTGTTGACATTTACATTGACTCTCTAACCAAAACCCTATTGCTAAAGAACTTTTGTTCCAAATCCTATACTCACTTTTCTTCCTAAACTTACCGACTATCTTTCTAATCCAACTGACTATAACTTTTTGAATGGATGTTCTCTTCTACATTCAATGATCCAAGTACAGTTCAGGTTTCTATTCAACCGGGTGAGGGAGTAGATTCTGCAGTTTGGCAATTGGGGACAGCACATTCTGGCAACAAGATTAGCAAAGAGTTCTCAAGATTTCAACAGTGTTTTGTTAAGCGTACAGAAAAACAGGAAGTGACAAGTACATATTTTATTAACCTTTCATTCCCCACTTCTTTTTCTGGCTACTTTTAATCATAAAAGTGATCATTGTGGGGTGTCACATTCTATGTCTGCTAGTGGGGTATTACCATAATTTTAATTTGTCCAATTTGAGCTTGGAGAAAAGAAATTACATGATTGAGGGAACAGGGTTTTATAGTTAGTAATACTATGAGGATTATTATTGGACCAGCCAGGGTTGATAAAAACGTAATTAACCAGGGGGACTGTGTAAAAAAAGACTCAAACTACCGTTTTTGTGCCTCTCTCTCTCGTTGTTGCTCTTCAAGGCATCTTTTTAATTTACTCATAGATTTTTTTACAACTCCAGTATTGTCGACATAAAAACAACATTCTTCCCTCAATGAAGCACAAAGGCCCCCTTCTGTCATGAAAAGGAGGTCCAACCCTCGCCTTTTCTGTAAAACAACTTCAGAGAGAGAGGTTAAAGATTCCTGCAAAGCTCTGATGGAGGTTTCTAAAATCTTTAAGTTTTGATCTATTGCTTCTTCTAATTGGGTCACTTGTTGTGTCCCATGGACCAGAGCAGTGGTTCTTGTGCCCAACCCTGCAGCAACTCCTATTCGTAATAGAATGGCTAAGGTGAGGGACATATGTTCCCAGCGGAACCAGGTTGTATGTCCCCCTCTTTGATCTTCAGATGAACCTGCGTCATGATAGAGCACTCTGGGAAACATCTGCACCATTTCACAATTAATCACATCTGTTGACCATTTCATGAAAACATAAACAATGTTTAAGTATATAGAATTATACTGTTGTAGGGACGGACAAGGCAAGGCACCTAAGATAGCACCAAAGACACGGAAACAGTCTTTTTTGGTTTCAACCAGATTCAGAGGGCATTGCTTCTGTTGTAATCAATTAATCCCCTGAAACCCAAGTTACGTAGTTTCAGAATTTTGTACCCAACACGTAAGGGAAGGGGCTCAGAAGTTCACAGTCTGCAGAAGTTCACAAAAAGCAGTTTTTGTTTCTCTTTTTTCCTCAGTTTGGGCAAGTTAACTTTTCAAGGACAACTGGGTGTGGGTGTCTTCCCTTTCTTTTTTTCCCCCTTTCAGCTGTTTCCATACAGCCCAGTTTGTAACTTCTTTATCTTAGAACTGTAGCCATCTCTGTGAAGCCCCAGCTCAAGGCCAGAGGACTTTTTTTCAAATATTTTGTGAAAAACTAGTAAGGGTGTGTCTAGATCAGGAGTGCTTAATTTTTTAGCCAGTTGCCAAGGAGACCAGGGCAACACAAAAATAGGAAGTTTATCTACAGTGAACTCTTTTATAGGGACTCTTTTGCTGAAAGTCCTAAATCAGCCATGGTGAAGACTTCTGGAGAAGGTCAGTTAAGACTTTTCTGTGGGCCTGGTACAGAGGGGGACAATTTGGAAGGCAGAAATAAGAGCAGCTCTGTGGATCTGAGAATGATGAAGGAGAGATGTAAAAGAATATTGGGAGAGGGCTTTGGGATCTTAATAGCAACAAAAACTTGAGCAGTAGAACAGATAGAACAGAGGGGGAGACGGGAGTGAGATTCCAAAAAGCCTGTGAGGGACTTTAAATTCTTAGTAACTTGTTTTTAGTGATGACAAAGCAACATTAAAGGCCATTTTCATTACATCTTGTATTAGGGTCTGAGGATTCTTCTCAGCGGGTTTGAGCTTTGCATTAGGTGGTAAGAGGACTGGGTGGGACCCGGTGCGGGCACTGACAGGAGAGGAGAGGAGTGAGTGAATGGAGTGGTACCTCAGTACCTGCAACCTCAGCAAGGGAGCAATGGTCTGAGAACCAGTCGAGATTTGGGTTTTTGATCTAGATATTGGAGGGGAGAAATCAAGTTGCTGAGGTGGGAGTGACAGCAGAGAGTCTAGAGCACAAGGCTGAGGGTGAGCATCTATTGGAGAAGCATAGTTCAGGATGTCAGCAAAGGAGAGAGAAGGCCTCCACATAGCGGAATCTCCTTTCACCCTTTTGAGCACTTGCAGAAGTTAAAAATGTCACACAGAATTTGAGGATCTAGAGACCCCTCTGGGGGCCATCGGTTTTGGTTATCTAATTCGTAATATGGCCAATGCTGTGTACAGAATTTGATGAGGAGTTTGGGTTCCATCTGACAGTCCCTGTATGCTCACATCCCCATGACTTACAATAGAAGTCTGCTCTCCCCCCCCACAGCCGTGACTGTTTGTGGCTTTGATAGTCTGCCGGGCAAACATAGTAATCTAGGCTAGCCAACCTGCATCTGGCTCACGTGTCCCTACATCTATAATGTTTGTTTCCATTATCTATGGTACGGAAGGGATTTAATGGAATTTTAGTGGGATCCTGTTAATCAGGGATATCCCAATAGGAAAGACCTATAGCCAGCTGACAAATGACTGGGTGGAGAGATGGCCACCAGGTTCGTAAGCTGGCTGTATTCGAGATAGGCCATACTTCGTGTCCAGTAGGATTTGTGATCAGCCATCGCAGCTTAAGGGGCTGATGAGGGTTAAGACTACTGGTGGTCAAGGGGAGAATAAATATCTTCCAGGATCTTCTTTACAACCATTTGCGATGTTTCTTTTTTCTTCTTTTTTATTTCTTTTTTTTGTGTGTGTGGGGAAGGCTTCAATACATCCTGAAAATGTATGTTCAAAGACTAGGAGTTATTTAAGTCCATACCTTACTGGCTTAATTTCAGTAAAGTCCACTTCCCAGAATTGTCCTCGTCTGGTTCCTCATAGGTGCTTTCCTGCAGGAAGCTTGGAAGTGTAAGCTTTAACCAATTAATGGACCTGACAGGCTTTTGTTACCCATTCAGTTATTTCCTTTAGCTGTGAGTAGGTTAGTGGAAAACTGTGTTCTTGATCCTTCACGAATGAATGCAGTTTCTTTGAACAAAGGTGAGTGAGTTGATGAACATTTGCTACTGACATAGTTAGAGCCATGATTATAGGAGTAGTTACTGAAGGATTAAAAAATTCCACTTGGGGGCCTTCAGGGTTAAAAGTTATTTTGGCCCAGAGCTTGGTGAGCAGAACTCTGCCCATCAATGGGGCCAGGCATTCTGGGATTACTAGGAAGGAGTGATGGATTTTTCCTTTTCCCTGGTCCATGGTCCTCGTAGTTGTCAAAGCCCGATATTTACTTCTGTTAGACTCTTGAATTAGAGACCTTTTATTCGGTAGAGGGCCCAATGGGCCTTATGGGCTGAGTATATTGCCCCTGTATCTACTTCAAAGTTTATTGTGTTCCCCTCCATTTCAAAAGTTACCTTGAGGTCAGGGAGAGGATCTGAGCCCGGACTTTCTTAGTATTCCTCCAGAGTCAGAATATCTGGCTGGCATGGCTGTCTCTTTCTAGGGCAGTCTTTGGCCCAGTGTCCTTTTTCTTTAGAGTAGGCACATTGATCTGAGGCCAGGGGTGGCCTCTAGTGTGTGCCCAGGTATCCTTTCCTGTCTCTCTGTTTCTTAGTTTCTGGCCTATTTGTTGTTGTGACCAGGACCTTAGTCAATGCCTTAGTCTGTCTTTTGTTTCTTTTATCCTCACTCAGCTCCCTTCTCTTCCTCAGTTTCTCTCTTAAAGTATACCTTCTCGGGTTCTCTGACTAAATCCCTCAAAGTCATATCTTGTAATCCATCTAAGCATTGTAACTTTCTTTTAATATCCAGGGCAGCTTTCCCAATAAAGGCCATTGTGACAGATGCCTTTTGATCCTCTGCCTGAGGATCGAAAGGAGTATGTCTCTTATATGCCTACATAATTATCTCTAGGAACATACAGGGAGATTCATCAGGCCCTTAAATAATCTCTCTTACCTTGGCCAAATTAGTTGGTCACCTAGCGGCCACTAAGATACCCACTATTAGAGCCCGGCGATAAGTGGACAGATGCTCCCTACCTTCAAAGGTGTTGGGGTCCCAGTTGGGTCGTTTCAAGAGAAAGCCGGCTTTGAATATGTTGGGAAGTTGTGTCGGTCACGCATTTGGTCCGAGGATACTTTTTTCTAGCCTCCAGGAGGATTCTCTTTTGTTCCTCTGTCATGAAGAGAGTGCCTAGGAGTTGTTGGCAGTCATCCCAAGTAGGTTGGTGTGAAAACATCAATGACTTCACCAGACCTGAGAGCCAGGTTGGGTCCTCGGTAAAAGGGGGATTGTTATTTTTCCATTTATATAGGTCTGAAGAGGAGAAGGCCAATACTGGTAGGCTTCCATTTTTTTCCCCATGGCCATCGTCAATCATTGGCCCTTAGGGATGGAGGGAAGCAACACGGGAGTTCCAGGGTTTTCAATCATTTGCCACCAGCGAGTTCCTTTAGCAAGTCCAGCTTCCTCCAGGGGAGGAGGGGCTGTGTGTGATGCAGGGGAGTTATCTGGAGGGCCCTGGGCTGGCTTAGCGTCCTCCAATTGCGGAGAGGCTGAGTCAGCAGCTGGAGAATCACTTAGAGGGTGTTGGGGGTTGTGGGACAAGGGTAGAAGATAAGGAAGGGGAGGAGAGTCCAGTAGAGTCAAATCTTGTGACTCAGGGAGAACAGAGGGTGGAGGAGGAGGAGGAGCAGAGGGGTTGAGAGATCGTGGGGGAAGGAGTAGGAACGGGGACACAGCAAGGAAAGGCTTCACCCACGGAAGAGGAGATTTGCAGAGGTCCTGCCAAGTTAAGGTATATTCCTGTTTATCAGTATGACTATGTGGCCCTGGCTGTAAGACAATATCTCTGTCTTTTTAAATTAGTGGTAAGTAGAAAGATCCTTCTAGGGGCCATCCGAATCCAAAGGTGGGCCATTCTGAGGCACACAGAGTCTGCCAGGTCCAGCGTTTTACTGAAAAAGAAACATTCTGAGCCCTTAAGCGGACTTTGGTCCATAGATCAAGGGTCAGGGACAGAGGCATTGAAGTGATCTGTCCCATAATGAAAGATACACAAACAGTAAAAGCAACGACACAGGACACAGACAAGAGAAAACAATAAAGACAGGCAATGGACGTCCAACACTGAGACCAAGACTGAGCAGGCGGCAAAACCCGATGGGCTGGCAATACCGAATCTGAAACAAAGTATCACTGAGTCAAGGGGACTATTATTCCTCGATTCCCGAGTCCTCTGTGGCCTCCCCCAGGGACTTGGCTTGTGGCTCTGTGACACGTCTGCCAGCCACCATCAAAGAGAGCTCACACACTTCATCGACAGCCATTTTGCCAAGCCCTAACCTGAAACCTGAAACCAGAAATAGGCGCCTTACTTACCCTGAGAGTAGCCCATTGGGGTCTCTCGTTCACCGCTGCTGGATTTCGGTGGAACCTCCATATATAAAGATCGGAAGAGCATTGGGGGAAGAGACCACTAAGAGACTCTCTCATGCAAAAACAAAGGGTTTATTGGGGGTCCAGCATGCTGGGGCTCAGAGCTCATTTGAATAGAGCAGAGAACCCTGAGAACAGCTTAAGCAGAGCTTATATACTTTTCTTGAAGAGGGCAGGGAGGAAAGTTTATTGATGGGCCTGGGCGGGTGAGCAGTTTGCGTGCAACTGGGTGAGGGAGTACATTCTGAAGTTTGGCTGTTGGGGACAGCACATTCTGGGAAAAAGTTTAGAAAACACTTCTCAAGATTTCAACAGTGTTTTATTAAGCATACAGAAAAACAGGAAGTGACAAGAATCTATTTTATTAACATTTCACTACCGACTATACTTTGCCAGATTTCCTAAAGTCTCTATTGATATCTGCATTCCTACATATTTTCCCCAGTTCATCATTGTGATTAATTCTTCACATGTGCTGACATTTACATTCACTCAATACCCGAAACCCTATAGCTAAAGAACTTTTGGTCCAAATCCTATACTCACTCTCCTTTATAAACATACCGACTATCTTCCTAATACTCCTGACTATCCATTTTGACTGGAAGTTCTCTTTGAAAATCAATCATCCAAGTTACAAGGTCCTATGCTTAATACCGCAATCAAGGGCCCAATGCCCTTCTGGGCTTCAAATCTTACCTAGATTTCTGTTTTCAGATTCCTATATTTTACCTATATATTCTTGAAAATATCGCAGATTCCCAATACCATTATTCATCCAGCAGAATGATTTCTATTCCAAATCAAACCTGTTATTAACCCTAACCATACACTGTTCCTTCAATCTAACTTTAGAGAAGAGCAAGGACAGAGTTGGTCTTAAAATACAGGAATGTAGGGGATCTTCCAACTGCTGAGAAACTCAAAGGTCTATGCGCAAATGATCCCTAGAGAAGTTGTAGGCACCTATGAAGGAACTGAGAGAGCAAAAGTCATCTTTCATTGCAAACAACCTGGTCAGCATGAAGGGATGTGTCTGAATCAGCCTCTCTCTTCTTTATGTAGAGAAGAAGGACAAAACGAGGCCTCTGTGGAGAGCTGTTCCTGGTTACCAATATTTGATATACCATTCTAAATTGTGAAAGTGTCAAAAAAATTAGGGACAGCCTCCATTTCATGGGACCTTTGGAAGCAAATGTTAGGACAATGTGCTTGCCAAGGCATTGACCTCATTCAGTTCCTGAAGAAAGTGACCTCTCCTCACATTCTTGGTGATGGAACTCTCTGAACTTGGGATCCAGGCATCCAGGCACACAAATCTAGTCCCAGGCCCAGTCCCAGTGGTCTCCCTTCTTTTGATTTACCAAGGACAGAGTCAGTCTTTCTTGGTATCTACTGATGTGAGGATGGCCAAATGCCAGGAAAGCTCTGAAGAGTGGCCTTTCCTGAGTAAGCAGGAAGTGGCTCACCGCTGTCTCCTGACAACTTCACAGAGTTGGCCAAGGAAACCAGATCTGAGACAGAACAGGCCATTTGATGGGAACATAGTACGGCCCACCAGTCAGAGGTCACACCGGATAGTCAGAGACCTACTTTGGGAAAGGAGGTGACTTTGTGGGTGTGAGTGTGTGTTTGTGATTTTGTCTCATGTTTTGAGAATAGGTAGGAAAGGCAGTTTGTTTGGTTTGGAGTGGACGATTTCTAACAAGTGATTTGACAAGGCGAGTGTTTTTAAGTCTGTGTATCCCACTGTGTCCATGGTTGTAGACATTAGAAAAGAGAATGCATCAAAGGATGTGTCCAGGCTAGTAGAAAGCTTACCAGAATTCTTTCTGCCCAATGTATGAAAGGAATGCGGCTTGCCTTATGGATGGGTAACACCTGCTATCTTCCTAAGTTCCTGTTTTCTTCCTGAATTCTGGCCACTCTCCAGAATAGGCTCATGATTTTGTGACCAAGATAAGTACCGCCTCTAAGCTCTGTGACATGGCCATGTACTGGATAGCTGAAGGGAATGGTGAGCATCTCAGAAAATTCAGATATCAGTGTGACCAGGAAAGTCTCAGTGGAGAAACACTGCTTTGGGCCATTTGCTAACCTATTGTTCTGTTCCCCTGAATGTCAGGAAGGTCTTTGCCTCAGGCCACCCCTTTGTGAAGCCTAAAGAAAACAGTTTTCAAATGGAAATGAATGGGCATCACCTGTGGCTCTTTGCTTAATTGCTTTGGAAAGGGATGTGTCTGAATCAGCCTCTTGGCCCTGTGTGAGGTTGTGGCTTAGATTCTCAGCACCTGGTGGATGTAAAGAGAGATCCCATGTGTGCATCCAAAACCAAAACGGCCAAAAAGCAGTCCTTGTGGATGAAGTCTGTCGCCTTCCTCTTTAAAGTTCTTGAACTCCATCAAGTGAGAATAGGGATCCTTTGGGTCAAATGGGTTCTTCAAAGACCTGCAGAGGTGCTTGTGATTTCTCATGACTGCAAATCACATAAAAATATATACCTGACACTCAGTTTTCCACAAATTGGAGAAGCATAGAAGTATTAACGTCTAGCATATTTGATCACTCCTGTTTCACATGAAGGGTGTCCAGACCACCCTGAATTTACGCCAATGAGGGGCAAGGGAGTTATTTTGGACACTCTCTTGGACTCCGCCACTCATGGAAACCTTCCGCCAGAGGTTGTGATTAGTGTCTATATGGAAGAAGATGAGGGCCATATGGGAGGGTTTTGGTTTTAAATTTGGTCATTTGTGTCCAGTATGAAGACATGACCTGGACCACCTGGGCTTGAACTCTGGTGTGATTCCCCTTAGAGACTGAATTCAGAGAAGTATTGCCATGAATTTTGTTGGGATTTTAGAAGTCCACCCATGAGAATCACCCTTGGAAACTGAGATCTAGGCCCAGGTTGGCTTTCCACAGAGCCCTGGGTATCTCAGCCAGGATATCACATGATTTAATTCTGAAAGACTTGGCAGCCATAGTTGAGAGTCACAACACCCATGGACGTCACATTGTAGACCTCAATGGGCCTGGCTTCATGTGACATTTTGGCCACTCTTTGGGAAGCCTTGCCTGTGAGAGTTCTACAGAGCATTCATTGAAATGAGCTTCCTCACCATTTAATGGTTCCTGAATGAATTGAAACCCACAGTGCCTGCAACGTCATCCTTGAAAAATGCCTAGATAAATACCATGAAATTTTTGAAATTCCCATGACCAGGTGGCACTGGAGAAACTTTGGATGTCCTGTTGCTGATCGTAAATATGCAAGACAGTGCCTTGATTGAGTGGGTTTCATGAAAATGGTGTAGAACAGAGATGCCAGTATGTTGGAACCTGCTGAGTAGTGGGCCTAGAGCAGTGGTAGGCAGATGTGTGATAAAAAATTTGTGGTGGGGCCATGTGGATCTGCCATTGGCTTCCAAATGGCTTGTGACTGACATGGTGCAGCCAGCAGACCCTTCCATGTAAAGGCTTCTTGTTGGAGATGTTTCCGGGCAATGTTCAGAATCAGGTTGCTATAGACATGTGGCCAAGCTATGTGGGATAGAAGCCTGGTTGGTGCATTCTCCTGCAGACCCTGACCAACCACACATGAAAGAATTGCCTCCAGAACTGTGTCCCAGTTGAACTTCTTTTATTTCATGAAGCAAATGCCAAAGTCCCAGTGCAGCAGCAAGAAACACCACGAAAAGTGGAGGATGACCAAATGGCTTCCCAGTCCACATGGGAATACCCTTAGCCCCCAGTGGCCACAGTTTACTTACAAAGAGAGAATTCAGCACTGCTGCCTCATGTTCATTGGAAAATAAGAAATCATGTCCTCCAGGTCACATAGATGCAGACACAGCTTTGATGGTCTCACTAGAAAGAAGCTAAAGCTCCTGACAAAAACATATATTTCAAGTGCCCAAACTCAGAGGCAGTTTCTCAAGAAGTATTTAGGCCAGCAGAGCTCCATATATATGGAGTTTTTATCCTGTCCCATACTAGGAAAACTCCTCTACCACTTCCAAGGTTGTAAACTCCTGAGCATATTATTCACAGATTTTATTACTCTACTCCTCTAATTGTGTCTTACTTTGGGGGAAGGAAATGTCAAGGAATTGTTCTGGATGAGAGTGGGAAGATTTTGTTTAGCACATATTTGCATACACATTGGTTTCATTTTTCTATTTTACATTTGATATACTGAATCCCTGACACTAACACATACCCTACTAGATTCTGAATACTAATTCTAATATGATGGAGAAAAATAACCGAAACAGAATAGAAATACAAGCAGTTCAGAGGAGGCACGTTGTATACTTGGACTTGCCTTTTGCATTATATAGGGTAGGAGTTATAAATCTAGTAAATTTTTTGTTGAAATAGTTTTCCATGTGCTTTTACAGTTAACAAATATGTGAATTCCTGTCTCCATTTCTCTGTATTCTATTCAGCACATGTATTTTTATATGCACATTTAGAATCCTACCTGGTATCACACGTACATTCTTGTGAGTTACATAACTTGGCAGATACAAAGTGTGAGAAGAGATCACTCCTCCTAAACGCTGTTTGAACTGAAAATTCAAACTATGGGTGAGCTTCCTAGTTGAAAAAAGTTATACATAAATCCATATCCAGTAAAATGAATATTTTTGGATCTGTGGATGATATGTATTTCACGGTGTAATTTGATTGGCATATATATTGCTAATTTTTAAAATCTGTGTGTGGTTATATATATATATATATATATATATATATATATATATATATTCTCTCCAGATATTTCAAAATATTTAATATATGTGTCTTATTATACACTCCTTAAATTCATTCATGAATATGTATGTGGATTTATAAAAAACTTTTCACAAGATTATTCTCAGAAATATTCATTCACCTGATATACGTATTTTTTTCCTAGTATTGAAAACTAACTTCAGTGAATGGTGCATATGAATCCTAATATTTCTACAGTAACTGATCCAGTTTCACATCAATGCAAGTAGATTCCTATGGGACATGATAAGTATTTTGAAGGTCATTTTTATTTCTACACTGGTACATTACTATTTCTTCAGTTTATGCACATTATAGGATATATATTTCATCCACAAGTTCACAAATTTATAGGCATATATTTCACTTTCAATCACTTTCTGCTTCAGAAAACACGTGTTCTGCCATGTTTCAAACTGGTCTTTTCATGAGACTTCTTTCAAAACACATTATTTTTGATTTCCATAATCACTTTTGAAGCAAAACTCACACACTCTTCATGATAAACCATAAGCCTAGGATTACAATTAGATGTATAACTAGTTGTTATGAATGATTCTATATCAATATATGATTTCTTGAGAGGCAAGATGGCCGCAAAGGGAGTGCAGTAACTCCGTGTACTGCGTCACTGTGAGGGAAAATGACGAGTTAGAACGGCTAAAAGCTATCTTGTTAGGAATTTCCAGCAAAATTGGGGTGCTCCAAAACCTAGTGGAAGGATTTTCATCGCACGAGGATCAGCTTCAGGGGCTCAAATGCGAGCGATCTGTCCGTCTGTATGGAGCGCTGCTTGTTCGGCAGATCACCCCATGGCTGGAGTCTGCGGCGCGCGCTGGGAAATGACAGGCTGGTGGCGCAGAGATACAGCAATGCTGATTCTGTGGGCTCCTGCCAGCTAGGCATTTGCTGAGCTCGGAGCTGTATTCTGGGTTGGAGACAGGGAAAGGAAACGGTCCAGGTTGGTTCTCCACACCGGTCAGACCACGGAGGAAGCCAGCGGCCACCATCTTGGAGAGCTGACGTCACCATCCTTGTTTTCGACTGATTGCAGCTCTTTCAGCTATAGAACAGGTAATTTCAGGCTGACAATTGTCTGCATCTCGCAGACAAATTGCTCAGACTTAGTGCTAAATAACCCACGGAAACTGCTTCTTGGAGCCTGCTCCTATCAGAACACGCACCGAGCCCGGAGTGTCGGAGTTCTGGCTCCCGGAGCTACTCTGGCCCAGGGCTATAGAACCCGCTGAAACTGCTTCTTGGAGCCTGCTCATGTCGGAGCATGCACCAAGTCCGGAGAGGCCGAATTCTGGCTCCCGGAACTGTTTTGGCCCGGTGATAAAGAACCCGCGGAAACTGTTTCTCGGTCCGGGTCCTGCTGAATACTGTGGAGGCCAGAGGGGCCGAACAGAGCCGCCGCCCGGGCCCGTAACAGGTCCAGCGACCTGCCGGCGTGGTAGTCAAGAAAACCCGGAGGCAGCACTGGCACAGGAGCCGGCGGTAGCTGCACGGCGCGGGTCTCCCAGCTACCGCTCCCACCAGTGCTGACAACTGAGGTCTCTTGCACCGACTCGCCTCGGCGTGGGACTCACGGCTACCGCTCCCACCAGTGCTGACAACTGAGGTCTCTTGCACCAGATATGGGGGCGTGGCTACCAGAAGGTAAGCAAATTGGCTGGGGTTTCTCAGCCCCAAGCTCTACAAACTTAGGGCCTGAGGGAGGCCAACAAGAAGAGTGTGCCCAGGCACTAATGAAACAGCTGCTCCACGCGTGTGCAAGGTAGGCGGAACTGTGAACACCGACAAAACAGGCCCAGTGAACCGCCAGACACATCCCTCCGGTTGGGGGAGGGGCAGAGCCACCGGGCGCCTGCAAGGTAGGCAGACCCGCGACCCACCAGCAGAAAATGCACAGCAATCCACAAAGCGGAATAGCCACCCCCCGAGCCTACAAGGTAGGCAGACCTGTGACCTACCGGCAGGTCATGCCCAAAAACCTGCGGAGGGGCACAGCTGCCCCACGTGCCTGCTAGGTAGGCTGAACCGTGACCACCAACAGAACAGGCCCAGCGGCCGGCCAGACCCATCGCCCCGCCCAGGTTGGGGGAGGGGCAGAGCCGCCGGGCGCCTGCAATTTAGGCATACCTGCGAATCACCAGCAGATCAGGCCCAGCAACCGCGGAGCAGCAGAGCCACCCCCGGGCCTGCAAGGTAGGCACACTTGCCACCCACCGGCAGGTCAGGCCCAACAAACTGCGGAGGGGCACTGCTGCCCCACGAGCCTGCTAGGTAGGCGGAACCCTGACCACCGACAGAACAGGCCCAGAGGCCGGCCAGATACATCGCCCCGCCCCGGTTGGGGGAGGGGCAGAGCAGCCGGGCGCCTGCAAGGTAGGCAGACCTGCGACTCACCAGCAGATCAGGCCCAGCAACTGTGGAGCGGCAGAGCCACCCCCGGGCCTGCAAGATAGGCGCACTTGCCACCCACCGGCAGGTCAGGCCCAAGAAACTGCGGAGGGGCACAGCTGCCCCACGAGCCTGCTAGGTAGGCAGAACGCTGACCACCAACAGAACAGGCTCAGAGGCCGGCCAGACACATTGCCCCACCCCGGTTGGGGGAGGGGCAGAGCCGCCGGGAGCCTGCAAGTTAGGCAGACCTGCATCTCACCAGCATATCAGGCCCAGCAACCCGCGGAGCGGCAGAGCCACCCCCGGGCCTGCAAGGTAGGCGCACTTGCCACCCACCGACAGGTCAGGCCCAGCAACTCTCAGAGAGACCCAGCTGCTCCACGCGCGTGCAGGGTAAGCGGAACCGTGACCACCGACAAAAGAGGCCCAGTGGACCGCCAGACACATAGCTCCGGTTGGGGGAGGGGCAGAGGCGCCGGGTGCCTGCAAGGTAGGCGGACCCGCGACCCACCAGCAGAACAGGCACAGCAATCCGCAGAGCGGCAGAGCCACCCCCCGAGCCTACAAGGTAGGCAGACCTGCGACCCACCGACAGGTCAGGCCCAAAAAACTGCGGAGGGACACAGCTGCCCCACGTGCCTGCTAGGTAGGCTGAACCATGACCACCAACGGAACAGGCCCAGCGGCCGGCCAGACACATCGCCCCGCCCCAGTTGGGGGAGGGGCAGAGCCGCCGGGCGCCTGCAAGTTAGGCAGACCTGCAACTCACCAGCAGATCAGGCCCAGTGACCCGCGGAGCGGCAGAGCCACCCCTGCGCCTGCAAGGTAGGCAGACTTGCCATCCACCGGCAGGTCAGGCTCAGCAACTCTCAGAGGGACACAGCTGCTCCACGCACGTGCAATGTAGGCGGAACCGTGACCACCGACAAAACAGGCCCAGTGGCCCGCCAGATACATCACCCCGGTTGGGGGAGGGGCAGAGCCGCCACCAGCGCCTTTTAGGTAGACATACCTGCAACCGACAGACAGAACAGGCCTAGTGGCCAGCGGAGGGGCAAAACCGCTGCTCACTCCTGCAAGGTAGGCGGACCTGTGACCACCGAAAGAACAGGCCCATCGAAAGTAGAGGCACAGCGGCCTCCCGGCGTGGTAGGCACATTGCCTCAATTGAAGGAGGGGCAGAACCACCGCCAAAGCCTGCAAGGGAGACGATGCAGCTATACAAAAGCAATATAAATATATAGGGGGAAAAATCAATAACACAACAGTTTCACCAAGCAGAAAGAAACGCGATCAGTATGAAAAGACAAGGAAAAAAAGGACCACAAGCAATGCAGGTCAATTCAACTTTAGAAGAGGTAATATCTGCAGCAGATGGAATGTCAGATAAAGAATTCAGGATATACATGCTTCAGATGATCTGGAGTCTCAAGGAAGACATTAGACAGCAAAATCAGACAATGAAAGACCACTTCGACCACTTCGACAATGAATTACATAAACAAATCCAAGAAGCAAAAGATCAATTATTCAGGGAGATAGAGGTTATAAAAAACAAACAAACAGAAATCCTGGAAATTCAGGAAACAATAAACCAACATAAAAACTCAATTGAGAATACTACCAGCAGAGTAGAACACTTAGAAGATAGAACATCAGACAATGAAGACAAAGTATTTCAACTGGAGAAGAACATAGACAGCTCAGCAAAGCTGTTAAGAAACCATGAGCAGAACATTCAAGAAATATGGGATAACATAAAGAGACCAAACTTAAGAGTCATTGGGATACAGGAAGGTATTGAGGTCCAAACCAAAGGAATGAGCAATCTATTCAACGAAATAATACGAGAAAACTTCCCAGACTTGAAGAATGAGACAGAATCCCAAATCCTAGAAGCCTACAGGACGCCGAATGTGCAAAATCATAAGAGATCCACACCTAGACACATTATAATGAAGATGCCCAACATACAGAATAAGGAGAGAATTTTAAAAGCTACAAGAGAAAGGAAGCAGATTACATTTAGGGGTAAACCAATCAGGATAACAGCTGATCTTTTAACACAGACTCTGAAAGCTAGAAGATCCTGGAATAACATATTTTATACACTAAAAGAAAATGGGTTACAACCAAGAATTGTGTATCCCGTGAAATTAAGCTTCAGGATGGAAGATGAAATTAAAACCTTTCATGATAAACAAAAGTTAAAAGAATTTGCAGCTAGAAAACCATCTCTTCAAAACATCCTCGGCAAAATATTACAGGAAGAGGAAATGGAAAATGTCAATGAAAACCAACAGCGGGAGGTAGTACAGTGAAGGGGGGGGAATAATCAAAGAGGAAAACAAACCATGTTTAGTAACATAAATAAACCAATATGGCTGGAAGAACACCCATATCTCAATAATAACCCTAAATGTTAATGGCTTAAACTCACCAATTAAGAGACACAGGCTAGTAGAATGGATCACAAAACAAGACCCAACAATATGCTGCCTTCAGGAGACGCATTTGATAGGAAAAGACATACTTAGACTGAAGGTGAAAGGTTGGGAAAAATCATATCACTCATATGGACTTCGGAAACAAGCAGGAGTGTCCATATTCATATCAAATAAAATAGATTTCAAGCCAAAGTTAATCAAAAGGGATGAAGATGGACACTACATACTTCTCAAGGGAACCATACACCAACAAGACATAACAATCATAAATATATATGCCCCAAACAATGGTGCAGCTATGTTCATCAAACAAACACTTCTCAAGTTCAAGAGTCTAATAGACCACCATACAATAATCATGGGAGACTTCAACACACCTCTCTCACCACTGGACAGATCTTCCAAACAAAAGTTGAATAAGGAAACTATAGAGCTCAATAACACAATTAATAACCAAGACTTAATTGACATATATAGAATATACCACCCAACATCAAGCAGTTACACTTTTTTCTCAGCAGCACATGGATCCTTCTCAAAAATAGATCATATATTATGTCACAGGGCAACTCTTAGACAATATAAAGGAGTAGAGATAATACTATGCATCTTAACTGATCATAATGGAATGAAATTGAAAATTAACGATAAAAGAAATAAGGAAAAATCATGCATCACTTGGAGAATGAACAATAGGTTACTGAATGATCAATGGGTTATAGAAGACATCAAGGAGGAAATTAAAAAATTCTTAAAGATAAATGAAAACACAGACACAACATATTGGAATCTATGGGACACATTGAAAGCAGTTCTAAGAGGAAAATTTATTGCTTGGAGTTCATTCCTTAAAAAAAGAAAAAAACAACAAATAAATGATCTAATACTTCAACTCAAAATCCTAGAAAAAGAAGAGAAAAACAACAGCAAAAGAAGTAGAAGACAAGAAATAATTAAAATCAGAGCTGAAATTAATGAAATCGAAACGAAAGAAACAATAGAAAAAATTGACAAAACTAAAAGTTGGTTCTTTGAAAAAATAAAAAAAATCGACAGACCCTTAGCCACGCTAACGAAGAGAAGAAGAGAGAGAACTCATATTACCAGCATACGGGATGAAAAAGGCAATATCACAACAGACACTTCAGAAATACAGAAGATTATCAGAAATTATTTTGAATCCTTATACTCCAACAAAATAGAAGATAGTGAAGGCATCAATAAATTTCTTAAGTTATATGATTTGCCCAGATTGAGTCAGGAGGATATTGACAACCTTAACAGACCAATATCAATTGAGGAAATAGAAGATACCATCAAAAGACTACCAACTAAGAAAAGCCCAGGACCGGATGGGTATACAGCAGAGTTTTACAAAACCTTTAAAGAGGAACTAATACCAATACTTTTCAAGCTATTTCAGAAAATAGAAAAAGAGGGAGAACTTCCAAATTCATTCTATGAGGCCAACATCACCCTGATTCCTAAATCAGACAAAGACACTTCAAAGAAAGTAAACTACAGACCAATATCTCTAATGAACCTAGATGCAAAAATCCTCAATAAACTTCTGTCGAACCGGATACAAAAACATATCAAAAAAATTGTGCAACATGATCTGGTAGGATTTATCCCTGGGATGCAAGGTTGGTTCAATATACGGAAATCAATAAATGTTATTCACCACATCAATAGGCTTAAAAATAAGAACCATATGATCATCTCGATAGATGTGGAAAAAGCATTCGACAAAGTAGAGCATCCCTTTATATTCAAAACTCTAGAAAAACTAGGGATAACAGGAACATACCTCAATATTGTAAAAGCAATCTATGCTAAGCCTCAGGCTAGCATCATTCTGAATGGAGAAAAACTGAAGGCATTCCCTCTAAAATCTGGAACAAGACAGGGATGCCCTCTCTCACCACTTCTGTTCAACATAGTTCTCGAATCACTGGCCAGAGCAATTAGACAGACGAAAAAAAATAAAGGCATAAAAATAGAAAAGAAGAACTCAAATTATCACTATTTGCAGATGACATGATTCGATACCTAGCAGACCCAAAAGGGTCTACAAAGAAACTATTAGAGCTAATAAATGAATTCAGCAAAGTGGCAGGCTATAAAATCAACACGCATAAATCAAAGGCATTCCTGTATATCAGCGACAAATCCTCTGAAATGGAAATGAGGACAACCACCCCATTCACAATATCCTCAATAAAAGTAAAATACTTGGGAATCAACCTAACAAAAGAGGTGAAAGACTTATACAATGAAAACTACAGAACCCTAAAGAAAGAAATAGAAGAAGATCTTAGAAGATGGAAAAATATACCCTGTTCATGGATAGGTAGAAGTAACAACATCAAAATGGCGATAATACCAAAAGTTCTCTATAGGTTTAATCCAATGCCAATCAAAATCCCAACGGCATTTCTTGTAGAAATAGAGAAAGCAATCATGAAATTCATATGGAAAAATAAAAGACCCAGAATAGCAAAAACAATGCTAAGCAGGAAGTGTGAATCAGGCGGGATAGCTATACCAGACTTCAAACTATACTACAGAGCAATAGTAACAAAAACACCATGGTACTGGTAACAAAACCGGCGGGTGGACCAATGGTACAGAATAGAGGACACAGAAGCCAATCCACAAAACTACAACTATCTTATATTCGATAAAGGGGCTAAAAGCATGCAATGGAAGAAGGATAGCATCTTCAACAAATGGTGTTGGGAAAACTGGAAATCCATTTGCAACAAAATGAAACTGAATCCCTTTCTCTCGCCATGCACAAAATTAACTCAAAGTGGATCAAGGAACTTGATATCAAATCAGAGACATGGCATTTGATAGAAGAAAAAGTTGGCTATGATCTACATACTGTGGGGTCGGGCTCCAAATTCCTCAATAGGACACCCATAGCACAACAGTTAATAACTAGAATCAACAAATGGGACTTACTCAAACTAAAAAGTTTTTTCTCAGCAAAGGAAACAATAAGAGAGGTAAATAGGGAGCCTACGTCCTGGGAACAAATCTTTACTCCTCACACTTCAGACAGAGCCATAATATCCAGAATATACAAAGAACTAAAAAAATTAGACAATGAGATAACGAATAACCCAATCAACAAATGGGCCTAGGACCTGAACAGAAATTTCTCAGAGGAGGACATACAATCAATCAACAAGTATATGAAAAAATGCTCACCATCTCTAGCAGTCAGAGAAATGCAAATCAAAACCACCCTAAGATACCATCTCACTCCAGTAAGATTGGCAGCCATTAGGAAGTCAAACAGCATCAAGTGCTGGCGAGGATGTGGGGAAAAGGGTACTCTTGTACATTGCTGGTGGGACTGCAAATTGGTGCGGCCAATTTGGAAAGCAGTATGGAGATTTCTTGGAAAGCTCGGAATGGAACCACCAGTTGATCCAGCTATTCCCCTACTCGGTCTATTCCCTAAAGACCTAAAAAGAGCACACTATAGGGACACTGCTACATCCATGTTCATAGCAGCACAATTCACAATAGCAAGACTGTGGAACCAACCTAGATGCCCTTCAATAGACGAATGGATAAACAAAATGTGGCATTTATACACAATGGAGTATTACTCTGCATTAAGAAATGACAAAATCATAGAATTTGGAGGGAAATGGATGGCATTAGAGCAGATTATGCTAAGTGAAGCTAGCCAATCCCTTAAAAACAAATGCCAAATGTCTTCTTTGATATAAGGAGAGTAACTAAGAACAGAGTAGGGACGAAGAGCATGAGAAGAAAATTAACATTAAAGAGGGATGAGAGGTGGGAGGGAAAGGGAGAGAGAAGGGAAATTGCATGTAAATGGAAGGAGACCCTTAGGGGTATACAAAATTACATACAAGAGGATGTGAGGGGAAAGGAGGAAAATATAAGGGGGAGAAATGAACTACAGTAGAGGGGGTAGAGAGAGAAGAGGGGAGGGGAGGGGGGAGGGGGGATAGTAGAGGATAGAAAAGGCAGCAGAATACAACAGACACCAGAAGGGCAATATGTAAATCAATGGTTCTGCAACTGATGTGATTCTGCAATCTGTAAAAATTTGGGGTAAAAATGGGAGCTCATATCCCACTTGAATCAAAGTGTGAAATATGATATATCAAGAACTATGTAATGTTTTGAACAACCTACAATAAAAATTAATTAAAAAAAATATATGATTTCTTATATATTTTCAGATATCAATTCAATACATTATTTAAAGGGGAACCAGTTATATTATTTATTAACTGTATGATCTATTCATGCATTATCTCTATATTCATAGACACAGGGTACACCTATTTTTACCCTCAATACTAATTTATACGTTTTCAAAATATTCCTCAAAAAATGGTGGAAGAAATACTCATGTCACCTGATCTATATATACATTTTATCACAGTAATATTCTGTACAAAAAAATCAAAGGTCACCCTTAAGTTTGTACCAAAGCCTAAATGGAAAGTGAGCATGGATTACTAAAACCTTCCATGTCCAGGTGGCCTAATGCTCTCAAATGTCAATCTTATTGGTGACTACATTTTTGTTTCTTCCTAAGATTATATATTCAACCTCAAGCCTGTTGAAAATGCCTAATCCTATCACTCACTTTATACTTTGCCTGATTTAGTAATGTCTCTATTTATATCTATTTTCCTACATATTTTCCCCTGTTCATCATTGTGACTGACTCTTCACTTGTGCTGACATTTACATTCACTGTCTACCTGAAACCCTATTGCTTAAGAACTTTTGGTCTAAATCCTATTCTCACTGTTCTTTGTAAACCTACTGACTATCTTCCTAATCTTACCGACTATCCCTTTTTGAGTGGATGTTCTCTTCGACATTCAATCATCCAAGGTACAAGCTCCTATGCCATTGTATATAGATTTATCTGAGGGTCTCCTTTCATTTCCAAGCAATTTCCCTTAAATAATTCAAAGCTAAGTGTACCAATTAAGGGCCCAATGCCCTTCTGGACTTCATATCTTCCATAGATTTCTGTTTTTATACTTATATTTCCCCTATATATTCTTGTAAATATCATAGTTTCCCAATACCATTATTCGTCATGCAGAAGGATTCCTAACCCCAAATTGAACATGTTACTAACCCAAAACCATACATTGTTCTCTCAATCGAACTTTACAGAACAGCAGGGACAGGGTTGCTCTTAAAATACAGGAATGTAGGGCATGTTCCAGCTGTTGCGAACATCAAAGGTCCATGCAGAAATGATCCCTTGAGAAGATGTAGGCAGCTACGAAAGACCTGAGAGAGAAAAGTCATCTTCTATGGCAAACAACCTTGTCAGCATGAAGGGATGTGTATGAATCAGCCTCTCTCTTCTTAATGTAGAGAAGATGGACCAAAACAGTGCTAGGTGGAGAGCTGTTCCCGGGTGCCCATGGTTTATATACCATTCTAACTTGTGAAAGTGTCACAGGAAGTAGGGGCAGCCTCCATCTCATGGGACTCTTGAAAGAAACTGTTAGGACAAAGTGGTTGTCAAGGCAATGACCTCATTCAGTTCCTGAAGAAGTGATCTACCTCACTTCCTTGGTGATGGAACTCTCTTAACTTGGGATCCAGGAAGCCAGGCACCCGGAGCCAGTCCAGTCCCAGACCCAGTAGGCTCACTTGTTTGAATTTACCAAAGAGAGTGTCAGTCTTTCTTGGTACCTACAGATGTGAGGATGGCCAAATACCAGGAGAGCTCTGCATAGGGGCCTTTCCTGAGAAAGTAGGTAGTGGTTCACCGCAGGCTTCTGACAACTTCACAGAGTTGGCCAAGGAGACCAGATCTGAGATAGGACAGGCCATTTTGGGGGAACATAGTATGGCCCACCACTCAGAGAAAACTCCGGATAGTCACAGAGTTACATGGGGGAAGGAGGTGTCTTTGTGGGTGTGGGTGTGATTTTGTGGTTTTGTCTCATGATCTGAGAATAGGTAGGAAAGACGGTTTGTTTGATTTGGAGTGGTCTTCTTCTAGTAAGTCGTTGGACAAGGCAAGTGTTTCTATGTCTGTGTATCCCACTGTGTCCGTGGTTGTAGACATTAGAAAATAGAATGCAACAATTGATATGTCCTGTATAGTAGAAAGATTCCCGGCATTCATCCTGCCCAATTTATGAATGGACTGCAGCTTGCCTTATCCATGGGCAACACCTGCTACCTTCCTAAGTTCCTGTTTCTTCCAGAATTCTCACCACTCTCCAGAATATTCTCATGGTTTTGTGTCCAAAATATGTACCACCTCCAAGCTCTGTGACATTGCCATGTCCTGGATAGCTGAAGGGAATGGCGAGCATCTCAGAAAACACAGATATCAGTGTGACCAAGAAAGTCTCAGTTGAGAAACCATGCTTCCGGCCTTTTGCTTATCAATTGTTCTGTTTCCCTGAATGTCAGGAAGGTCTTTGCCTCAGGCCACCCCTTTGTGAAGCCTGAAGAAAACAGTTTTCAAATGAAAATGAATGGGCACCACCTGTGGCTCTTTGCTTAATTGCTTTGGAAAGGGATGTGTCTAAATCAGCCTCTTGGCCCTGTGTGAGGTTGTGGCTTAGATTCTCAGCACCTGATGGATATAAAGAGAGATCCCATGTGTGCATCCAAAACCAAAATGGCCAAAAGAGCAATTATTGTGAATGAAGTCTCTCGCATTCATTTGTAAGGTTCCTGACCACCATCAAGTGAGAATACGGATCCTTTGGGTCAAATGAGTTATGCACAGCCCTGCAGAGGCTAGCCCATAGGTTTTTGGGTTTTCTCATGGCTCCAAATCATATAAAGAATCTATACCTGACAGTCAGTAGGCCTCAAATTGGAGATGCAGAGCAGTATTAACAGCTAGCCTATCTGATCACTCCTGGTTCACCGGATGGGTGTCCAGGCCACCTTGACTTTAGGCAAATGAGGGGCAAGGGAGCTTATTTTTGACACTGTCTTGGGCTGCACCCCTCATGAAAAACTCCAGCCAGAGGTTATGATAAGTGTCTATATGGAAGAAGATGAGGGCCATGTGGGAGTGTTTGGTTTTAATTGTGGTCATTTGTTTGGCGGTTGGAAGAGATAACTGGATCCACCTGGGCTTGAACTCTGGCATGATTCCTCTTAGAGACTGAGTTCTGGAATTTACCTCAAAGAAGTATTGCCATGAAATGTGTTGGGATTTTAGGAGGCCACGCATGAGAAGCCTCCCTTGAAAACTGAGATCGAGTGCCAGGGTGTCTTTCCACAGTGCAGTGAGAATCTCAGCCAGGATATCACATGATTTTATTCTGAAAGACTTGGCAGCCATAGTTGAGAATCTAAACACATATGGAACTCATATTGTAGACCTCAATGATCCTGGCTTCATGTGACCTTTTGGCCACTCTTTGGGAAGCCTTGCCTGTGAGATTTCTCCAGAGTTTTAATTTAAATTAGCTTCCTCACCACATAATGGTTCCTGCATTAATTGAAACGTACAGTGACTCCAACTTCATCCTTCAAAAATGGCTAAATAAATACCATCAAATTTCTGAAATTCCCATGACCAGGTGGCACTGGAGAACCTTTGGATATCCTGTTGCTGATCATGAGTGAAATAATTCCCCACGCAATGACACTTCACCGGGAGAATTCCAATTTTATTGCTCAAAGCTGTGTGCTTATATAGAACTAAGGGGGAGATGGTAGGGCTTAGATAAATGGCAGCAACCCGTTTATTGGCAAGTTCTTTCAGATATCAGCTCCAGAGCCCAGGAATTAGTTCTCATTGGGGCTAAGGTTCCCCACAAGTGAGATTTGAAATTGGCGCTGACGTGAGAGTTCACAAGGGTGGGAACTTTTTGCGCCACTGCAGAAATGAAGAAGGTAGGAAGAAGAAGTCCTTAGGCGCCATGTTGAGGTTTTTCTCTGGGGTATGGCTGCCATTTATTCTTTTCCCAACATTCCACCCTTTTTGTTTTCTTAGGAAGTGGGGCGTCATTTGTCAGATCCGGCTGCTTCCTGTTGTGTGGGGGTGGTGTGGGGCCTAGAAAGAGAAGTGGAGGAATGCTCATGGAGCAGGTTTGGGATTATCATGGCAGCCAGAAATAAAACCCAGTGGCTATAGACAGCTACTTTCGTAGGGGTGAAGTCAATGAATGTTCCCTGAAGCCAAAGTTGTCGATGGCATGGAACTAGTCCTGGATGGAAGAGATTGTTGGTATCAGCCACTGGTCCTGTAACAGAGACTCTAGGAAATACTGGAAGCGTTGCCTGGACATGGCGTCACCAGCACCTGAAGAAGATCAGAGCAAATAAAAACAGAATGAAGATAAAAATTAAAGGAAATGTCATTT